>NW_020290799.1:139288-227458 GCF_003184695.1 Aspergillus brunneoviolaceus CBS 621.78 | reverse complement strand
GGAGGAGGAGGAGGAGGAGGAGGAGGAGGAGGAGGAGGTGGGGGGGGAGTGGGATCCTTGATGGTGGTTGAGGGGAGGGCGTATGCTTTTTACATTTCCGGGGCTGGATCTCTTTACTTGATAAGGTAATTCTTTTCGAAAGAAGACTTGCTCGGGTGCGCGGAAAGCTCTGCGGGGAAGCTTATCGGCGGTGGAGCCGTCATACCGTTTAACTTACGTGCTGGACCTTGTTTTATACTCGGGATACAAAAGAGGCTTTCACCCACACCCTGTGACTTTATCTGAAAAGCATGGCCCGCAGAATTTCAGAGTCTCGTTGAGCAAGTTTCCTCACAAGGTGACACTTACAGCTGGTTGTGTGCGTGATTCTCGGCTCCTCTGCGCCTTTTGCCGCAATGCCACTCACTCCATCGCTACCCCGCATACGCAATTCGTTGTGCAAAAAGCTGACAGACGGTGTGATAAAAATGGCCGGATATCGGACGAACACCTGAGAGGCGAGAAAGACTACTTATCCGGAGGCACGCCATGATATGGCTGCGCGCGATAGTCTCCCTGGAGCCCTATAGGTGCTCACCGACGGAGATAAGCAGCCACCAATTTAATCTATTAATAGCATGATCCAGTACCCCGCGATGAACCTCAACCTCGCGGTGAATCTGTTTCCCTGTTTTGATCTCTGTTCCTGGGTCATCTCCATCGCCACGCCAGCCCACCATCCAAGCTGCATAGTTATCGTTCAGAGAATGGGCGAGTTCATCGTTTCTCCCTCGACGGAGATAGCACAATTTCTCCAAGCCGGAACGCGCCTGGTTGAGAACTTGTATGCAATTCATGATCTCGATGATGATGCGGAGTTCACGGACTCCTGGGATGCAGATGCTGTCGCAGCTGAGTTCGGTGCATTGGGCGATAGGCTTTCCCGGGTCTCCGTGGCAAATGCAGAATCATTGACACAACCGGACCGATCCAAGAATGTTCGCGATGCATGTGAGGTCATCACCAAGAATATTCTTTGTCGCCTCGATATTCTGGAACAGCTCAATGAACACAAGCTTCCCCATAGTGCGAGAAACTTCAGAGAACTATGGCCGCGGGAAGATGTCGATACGTTGGAGGAACGCCTCAAGTCTATCATTGCCACAATTGAGTCTGCGGCGGAGAATCTACCCAGGTGAGAATGCCCTCAAACACTTGTGAGCCGTCAGCATACTGAGACATGGATAGTACTCAGTCAAACAAACTCGTTGCGACCCGTGAAGCACTCGATGCGCTCGACACCACCAAGGATCATCGCGACCAGGACCCGCCGGACACACAGCACGAAGATGGGAAGCTATCAGCTAGAAAGAAGGCGATGTCGCTCTTTGGCAAGAAGCCCGGACAGAAGAAGAGCATTCTCGAGGATGAAAAGACATATACCAAGGAGACCCTATTCTCCGACCAGGAAATGATCCTTCAGGACTTTCTGCTCGAAAGCCTGAAGTTCGGTTCCATGACTGATCGAGAAGACAGTGTTGCGGTCGCTCACGACGGCACCTTCGACTGGATCTTAGCTGCCCATGGCTCAGAGAATCACCACAGCTCTAGCGTGCAGGAGTCGCTGGTGAATTGGCTATCCAGTGGGAACAACGACGGCATCTTCTGGGTCAGCGGCAAGCCCGGGTCCGGGAAGTCAACATTGATGCGCTTCTTGATGTCCCATCCTACCACGAGGACATTTCTGGCGACATGGGCCGGGGATGAGCCACTCATCACAGCGGGGTTCTATTTCTGGATCAGTGGCACCCTGGAGCAGAGGTCCCAGACGGGGCTAATGCGTCATCTGCTGGTCCAGCTGCTGGATCAGGAGTCTCATCTTGTCCCGGTCGTGTTTCCGGCGCGGTGGAAGCATCTCAGGCGCTTGACTACGCGAGAACGGATCAAGGCGACGGTCGCCTGGGACTTGAAGGAGTTGAAGGACGCATTGCGGTGGTTCATGCAGCACACAGCCGGGGAAGCCAAAGTTTGTCTGTTCATCGATGGCTTGGATGAGTTCGCAGGCAATCACGAGGATGTGATCTCGTTTCTGCAGGAGCTCGTGTCCTCGTTCACTCACCTCAAGCTCTGCCTGTCCAGTCGGCCGCTGCCGGTATTCCGTGAAGCCTTCGGAAAGAACCCTAAGCTGGAACTCCACGACTGCACGCGCCAGGATATGCTGGATTACTCGCGAGACCATCTATCTGCCGATCCGGAGATCCAGTCCCTCTTCAGCAAGGATCCCGAGAAGGCATCACAGCTCATTCTTGACATCGTGAATCGGGCTGATGGTGTCTTTCTCTGGGCAGCACTGGCGGTCCAATCCTTGTTGCGGCGAAGTCATCTCGACTTCCCCCAGCTCCATGAATCCCTGCTCCAGCACCCAACCAATATAGACGACCTCTTCACATATTTCATCTTTGAGCAAGCGAGCACCAACCAAACCACCACCATCTCCCGCATCTTCCAGCTCCTCAACGCCCGCGAAGACGCCTGCAACGCCACCGGCCAAGAAGAAGCCATCACCATGCAACTATGGGAGCTCGCCCTCGCCGACCAAGTCGAAGCCTCCGAGCTCAGCATCCCCGAAGACGTGCAACAGGCCAGCGACGAACAGATCGAACAAATCTGCTCCCTCACAACCAACCGATTCGCCAACGAATGTGCAGGCCTGATCGTAACGCACCGGCCCAACCCCTCGACCATCCGCGTCCACCACGCCACCACCCCATCCCCAGCTCATCTCCTCGCCCAGCGCAAGGTCACATACGTCCACCGCACAGTGAAAGACTACCTTTCCCAACCCGAGATCTGGGCCCGCCTCACCCACCCGCTGAAAGACACTTTCGACCCGCACCACTCCCTCCTGACCTCCCACATCCTCCAACTCAAACACCCGCTCGACCCTTTCACCCGCCACCGCCAGATCGACGAATGGTGGCCCGCCATCCCCCTTGCCTTCACGCACGCCCGCCTCTCCCCCTCCCCCGAGCCAGAACTGCTCCTCATCCCCGCCTTCGACACCGCCCTATGCCAGCACTGGTCCTTCCGCGCCACCGCGGAGACCGACCACTGGGCCAAATCGCTCTTCTCGACGTACGAGATGCGGAAGCGGGCGGCCTTCGAACACCCATTCCTCGCCCTCGCGGCGAAGTTCGGGTTGGCGCGGTTGATCCGTCAACAAATCCGCGATGGGATACTTCGGCCTCTACCCGCAGCTGACCAAGTACCCATACCCGTACCCCCGTCACCTGCAAAGAATCCCGATCCCGCAATGAAACACCCCCTTCAAGACGACGACGACGACGACACGCTTCATCCCGACGGCGAAGACGACCCAACATCAAAAAGGGTGATCCCCCTCCTCCCCCACACAACACATCTTCTCGCCCACCGCCGCCACACCGTCTACCCGCTGTCCAGCCCCCAGATCATCCGCGATTTGCTCGAGGCGGGCATCGACCCGAACCAGCCGTACATCAACCTCCAGGGCAGAGCGCGCACGCCCTGGATCGATGTGCTGGAGGGCCTGCGCGAGGCGGAGCGTCGTCGGTGGCTGCGGTACTACGATGTGGACCCGCAGGGGATCGGCCGGGTGGCGGAGATCGTGCGGCTGTTTGTGGAGTTCGGGGCGGATGTGAATGCGGTGGTGCCGGCGGATCGGTGGGATCCCGAGGCTAGTGCGGTGGACGTTGTGGGGAGTGTGTGGAGGGGGCTGGCGGCTTGGAAGTTTGGGGCGCTCAGGGGGATGTTGCTGGGGAGGGGTGGGGTGGGCGTTAGGGAGGGGGTGGAGGGGGTGTTTTTTCGGGTGTTGGGGGGGTAGTAGGACCTTCCTTTTTACGGGATATAAGGTAGGAATGGAGCTGGGGGTGGTTTAGGTTTGGTTGGAGGAGTGGTTGGCATTGGATATTGGCAGGAATCTAGTTCTTGGATTGGTTGTAAGCTAGAAGATGGCGAGCGGTATCATGGAGGTTGAAGAGGACTTAAAGAAGGGTCGCAGAAAGTTCAAAGATTGTTGAACAGGCTGAAGAGAGATTAAATGGAGATGGAAGGTTTCCAAGAGAAGAGAGAAGAGAGAAGAAAGCCAGTACAAACGACGTATAAAGCAGTAGGGGCAAAGCGAGCGATTAGCGATTTCTCGGGTAGAGCCTGTGGATAGGCAGACCGAGGTGGCGCCATCTATATCCCTCAGATTATAAAGAACAAGGCGATCCTGATAGAGCACCCAATGCAGAGCCCTATACACAAGACACCTTCATCTGAGCAGAGGCCTGGTCTTCGGAGGCGACAGACGCTCATCAGGCACATAACACTCGCGAAACTGGATACAGCAAGCGCACTCCAGAGTGCAGTGGCCGTAGACGGGGCTCGTTCGATCCTTCTTGGCTTCTATGGCATAAAGCCCCCTCTGACAACACCCGCACGACCGTGCGCAGCAGCCCCCTGCATTGGCACATTCCTGTTGCGAGTCCACGAATCCGTACGGCTAGCCATACTGATTCTTATATTCATGGCCGACCAGAAACAGGTCCATGCGTGGACTTGTCGGATGTGGACGCCGTCGGTACTCGTCCTGCAACCGAAGTTGATGCTTCCAGTAGTCTCTGCGGAGCTCGATCACCTCGGCTTCCAGGTGAGGATGCCCCTGCGCCGGCTTACTGTAAGCCGGTGGTGGCGTGCTGTCGTTCACTTTGGTGAGAGTTTCCCCGTGCCGGCGGAGCCTTTCTGAGGTGAGAGACCCGAGCAACTGCAGACGATGTAGGCGCTGGAGGATGAGGATGCCCAGTGCTACCTCTTTGGTGTATTGTTCGGCCCATTCCTCGACCTCTTCTTGTTCACCGGTTTTACAAACGGTGTCGGTGGGAACCAGTCGACGATACCGGTTCCTCGCGTAGTTGTACTTTTCCCTGCATTCTTCCTCCCTGGACACGGACTCGGGCTTGTCCACTGACTTGGACCTATCCGCCGCTTTGGTCTTTGACCCCTTCCGAGACCAGAATGGCATGATGAATTGGGTAGAGGTGTCAGTAGGCTAATCGCGTAGCGCGCTGGATATTAGCAGAGCGCATGAGGATACGCACTATGAGTAACAAGTCTCTGATTGAAAAAATATTTGTCGGCATCGTGCCGCATGATGATGGCCTGGCTCATGGTATGATGCGATATCGGGTCATTGCGGTAGTCCAAGCCGTACATGTTGTTTCGAGTATGCATTGATGAGGGAAGAGAATCATCATGGTTCTACCGAAATGTGAGTCAACGGGCTCATTACCGCTTCCATATATCCGGACTTTAGGGTCAAAGGTCAATGGTAATGGTAATGGTAAGTGCTACAGAGACCATCATACCAGGCGATGGCAGAATGCATAACACCAAATCTCACCGCTTTCTACTTTGAGCTTGCTTCAAAAGATATCAACGTCGTACAGACTCTGGGAACTGGAAACTGTACTAAACACTGGTTGGAAGGGTCAGCTGTGGCAGAAAGACTTATCACCGCCCGGCAGGTCTCACCGCTTCCGGCTTCGAGTGGAGTACGCCATACTGCCCCATTGCCTGAAACATGAGTACGTACGGCTAAATGCGAGTGATGTGCCTGACTTTCCCGCCCGACGGCTAAGGCAACCAGGGTCAATGGAGTAACTTGACTAACCAACCAGCGCCGCTTACGTACGAACCGCGGCTGGTCGTCATTCCGAAGCTCCCCTGCTTGCTTGCTTGCCTGCTTGCTTGCTCGGTGCCTCCGCACCTTATTTACAACTCATCCTCCCCCCATCGCCCCATCACCCTCTCGATTCCTCATCCCTCTTTGCATCAATTTTATTCAGTATTCTTCTTATGCCATCACATTCTCACCCCCCTCCGTCCCGCTAGCTACAGCTTATCCCCCCTCAGGAGCAATGCGGGGATACCGCTTGATCCCCATCCTCGCGGGTCTTGGCGCTCTCCTACCCCAGACTCAGGCCCAGGACAGCTCCGGCTACACCGATATCCACGAGCCCGGCCGCTGCGCCCTTCGCGGGCATTGCGGCAAGAAATCATTCTTTGGCGGAGAGCTCCCTTGTCCCGACAATGGGCGTGCCAAACAGCCCGAAGCGGCGGTGAGGAAGAAGCTGGTCGACCTGTGCGGTAGCAAGTGGCAGGATGGGCCCGTGTGTTGTGAGGATGAACAGGTATGTCATGCCACCCCGTTTTGCCCACCAACGCAGGAACATCTCTGATGATCCGTACCGTTAGATCGATGCGCTTTCGAAGAACCTCAAACTCGCCGAAGGAATCATCGCCTCATGTCCCGCCTGCAAGGAGAACTTCTTTAACATCTTCTGTACTTTTACCTGCTCGCCCGACCAGTCTCTCTTCGTCAATGTCACGCAGATTGAGCAGAATGGCTCGGGCAAGAAGTTGGTCACGGAAATTGACAATGTCTGGTCGGAGGAATACCAGAGTGGCTTCTACGACAGCTGCAAGAACGTGAAGAACGGCGCCTCAGGTGGCAAGGCCATTGACTTCATCGGAGGAGGCGCCAAGGACTATCCCCATTTCATGAAGTTTCTGGGAGACAAGAAGCTGCTGGGAAGCCCCTTCCAGATCAACTTCAGGACGGAACCTGCAGGTTCGGACCCGCAGGGCATGGAAGCCTTGCCGATCAAGCCCAAAGCATGCAATGACCCCGACGAGGCCTTCCGCTGCTCCTGCGTCGATTGTCCGGATGTCTGTCCGGAACTGCCGGCCGTCGAGACAGATCGATACTGTCACGTCGGCCTGCTCCCATGCTTGTCCTTTGCAGCAATCCTCATTTACTCGGTCTTCCTATTGGCCATCGTGGCCGCATCGAGCTACTTCACCTACCGGGAGCGGCGGTATCACAAGCCTGAGCGGGCTAGGCTTCTGCAGGATCCTGCCCCTAGCGATGATGAGGACGAAGGCGACATTGTGCGAGCAGGCGGTTACATTGAACAGCCTAACAGTGTCTACAAGCTCAACTCCGCCCTGGACCGAATGTTCAATCGGATCGGTGGTGCCTGCGCTCGGTTTCCTGCAATTACTATCATCACCAGTACTATACTGGTTGGAGTTTTGAGCCTGGGATGGCTGCGTTTTGCTGTCGAAACTGACCCGGTTCGCCTGTGGGTGGGTCCGACCTCGGCGGCCGCGCAGGAGAAAGCCTATTTCGATGAGCATTTCGGACCATTTTACCGAGCCGAGCAAGCCTTCCTGGTCAATGATACCGGACCAGTGCTGAGCTACGATACGCTCAGCTGGTGGTTTGGTGTAGAGCTGAGGGTGCACCGAACATTGTCCCAAGATCGGGGGCTCCTTCTCGACGACGTTTGCTTCAAGCCTACTGGCGATGCTTGTGTGGTCCAGTCTTTGACCGGTTATTTTGATGGCTCGTTGTCGAATCTAGACCCCGACACCTGGCAAGAACGACTCCAGCATTGTACCGAGTCCCCTGGAGATGTAAGCTGTTTGCCCGCCTTCGGGCAGCCTCTTAGACCCGAAATGATTCTTGGTGGATATGAGAGTACCGGCAATGTGCTCGATGCGCAGGCGTTGTTCACTACCTGGGTGGTGAATAATTATGCCCAAGGCACAGAAGAGGAAGCGAACGCCATCGACTGGGAAGAGACCATCCAGCAGATTCTTCGAGTCGTACAAGAAGAGGCCGAAGACCGCGGTCTCCGTGTGTCTTTCAACACAGAGATCAGCGTTGAGCAAGAATTGAACAAGTCCAGCAACACAGATGCCAAGATCGTGGTCATCAGCTATATCTTCATGTTCATTTACGCGTCCCTGGCCTTGGGATCGGTCACGGTGACCTGGAAGTCGCTGTTCACGAACCCGGCTAACGCTCTGGTGCAATCTAAGTTCACCCTTGGTATTGTGGGCATCATCATCGTTCTGATGTCTGTGTCTGCTTCGGTCGGCCTGTTCTCCGCGGCAGGCATCAAGGTCACATTGATCATCGCGGAGGTCATCCCCTTCCTGGTATTAGCTGTCGGAGTGGACAACATCTTCCTCATTGTTCACGAATTTGAAAGGATCAACGTCAGCCATCCGGACGAAGAAATCGACGAGCGAATTGCTCGTGCAGTCGGCCGCATCGGCCCCAGTATCTTCCTCTCCGCTGCAACGGAGACTATTGCCTTTGCTCTGGGCGTCTTCGTCGGAATGCCGGCTGTGAAGAACTTTGCAGTTTATGCAGCAGGGGCTGTCTTCATCAATGCCGTCTTGCAGGTTACCATGTTTATCTCGGTTCTAGCACTGAATCAAAGACGCGTCGAAAGTTTGCGCGCTGATTGCTTCCCGTGCCTGACCGTCCGCAAGGCCCATTCTGGGATGTCTGAAGACCAGGTACTGGACGAGCACGATGGCGAAAGTATCTTGCAATCATTTATCCGCAAAGTCTATGCGACTTTCCTGCTAGAGCGCAAGGTCAAAGTCTTCGTGGTGATTACATTCTTAGGCCTTCTGACGGCTGGTATCGCTTTGGTTCCCGAGGTCGCCCTTGGCCTGGACCAGCGCATTGCTCTGCCTAGCGACTCCTATCTTGTGCAGTACTTCAACGACCTGGACGCTTACTTTGGAAGCGGACCACCAGTGTACTTTGTGACAAGAAATGTCAACGTCACTGAACGTCGTCATCAACAACAATTGTGTGGACGGTTCACGACCTGTGAAGAGTTCTCCCTGCCATTTGTCCTGGAACAAGAATCCAAGCGTCCGAACGTTTCTTACATCTCCGGATCAACTGCGAGCTGGATCGATGACTTTTTTTACTGGTTGAACCCGCAAGACGACTGCTGCACCGAGGACGGCGAAGTGTGTTTCGAGGACAGGACTCCGGCATGGAACATCTCTCTTTATGGCATGCCCACAGGGCAGGAGTTCATGCACTATGCTGAGAAATGGATTCAAGCTCCGACGGACGCCTCTTGCCCTCTTGGAGGCAAAGCCCCCTACAGCAATGCGCTCGTCCTCGATCCCAAACGCATCATGACCAATGCCACCCATTTTAGAACAACCCACACTCCTCTCCGAAGCCAAGATGACTTTATCAAGTCTTACATCTCAGCACGGCGCATCGCTGACGGTCTCTCCAGAGAGCATGATATTGACGTTTTTCCCTACTCGAAAACCTATATCTACTTCGATCAATATGTGTCGATCATCCGGCTGACCGGAACCTTGCTTGGATGCGCAATTGCTATCATTTTCATCCTCACTTCTGCCTTGCTTGGATCCGTGGCTACTGGAGCGGTGGTGACGACAACTGTGGTAATGATCATGATCGACATTATTGGGGCGATGGCAGTCGCCGGCGTTTCCCTCAATGCTGTCTCCCTGGTCAACCTGATCATCTGCGTGGGAATTGCGGTCGAATTCTGTGCACATATTGCTCGTGCATTCATGTTCCCTTCGCGGGCTATCCTGGAGAAGGTGCCGACAAAGTTCCGGGGCAAGGATGCGCGGGCATGGACAGCTTTGGTCAACGTCGGCGGGAGTGTTTTCAGCGGCATCACAGTGACGAAGCTCCTCGGTGTCTGTGTCCTGGCTTTCACCCGAAGCAAGATCTTCGAGATCTACTATTTCCGGGTTTGGTTGGCACTGGTCCTGTTTGCGGCCACCCACGCTCTCGTGTTCTTGCCGGTGGCACTCAGTTACTTCGGCGGAGAAGGTAAGGAACTAGTGACAGCTTTGCAGTATTGTATGAGACACTCGTTGCTGACAATAAACACAGGATACGCTGATCCTGGAGCCGACGGAGGCCTCGAGGAGAATCTCGCTGCGCGGGGCTACCGTTCCCTGCTGGTCGATGACGATTACGACTCTGATGAATATTAAATGTAGTACGGGAAGCTACGGGATCTTGGAGGAAAACTTCCTGTTTGTAGGTGTGGTCTATAATGTCCAACGGAGGAGATGGTTTTTTGCAACTCATGTCACGCATAGTGGTCTGAAATATCGTTTCATATTCTTTTCATTCTTGATTATCATTGCAATGTTCGGGGGCTTGGAGTTGTCATGGTTGTCATCCAAGGAGTCTGGTTTCCGAGTACAATGAACTCTGTATCTGGTATCTGGCAGCAATCTATAACTAGACCTGCAGCTTTTGCGGTTTTCACTAGTTAGCTCTTCCTACCTGGATCATGCAATTTCAAACACTCCCTGTCTCACCACCATCCTTGATACCGAGCCAAGCAATCGACGAAGCCTAGCTATCTGAATTTTGGACTTCACTTGTTCGAGGTGGAACTCGATCACAGAGATATCCGCGTCCCAGCTCAGTACCGTCTCGGCCTCGAAGGTTCTCGACGCTGGCACGTGTCCCCCGTCTTTCGCTGGCGGGTCCTGGTCCTTCTTCGTGAAGATCACTTCGTCCCCCATCTGCAGGGCCCCGTAGATGTCCTGATTTCTTGACTGTCCCCTGACGGGCTGGAACCAATACTCCCGCTGGAGCGCGTCCAGGCTCTCCCAGCAAGCGGACCGGTTTTCCTCTTCCACGGGGGGCTCGATGATCACCACCACGAAGCATCGACCGTTGCCGAAGATCTCGACGGTGATCACCTTGTACAGGTCTTCGAGGAGCGATGGGGGCCTTCTGACGATGTAGCCCTCGCTCACGAGAAAGACTTTGCCGAGCGTCTCGAGCCACCGGTCCTGCCTGAGTCTTAGCCTTGCGGCGACAGGCAACCTACTCGCTGCTTCTTCTGGCATGGTAGATCACGGGGGTTGATGCGTGGAGGGTGTACTGGGTGTGTTGTAGTGATATCCTAGAGTAATTTGGACTCGACTGGCCGCGTTTATAGTTCTCGAGTGAGTGAGGAGACGGCTTTCTGTATTGTTATTGATTAGACAGCTCGGTTCTTGGAGCCTTTGTGAAGAGGGGAGAACTCCGCTGGATGTGCTGGATGCTTTCAAAACAAAAGCGTGCAGTTTTATTGTAGGGTTGCTTTGTGAGCTTTTCTTTGGACATAATGCGAGATGGTTATACGGTCCGGTTCTCTGTTAGGGTCGGGTCTGGCATGCTTTTTCATCCGCGGGTAAGTACTGCTGATGTTCCAGGTTACCCATTGGTTGAGTTTTGTTCGCTTCGGTCACGAAGTCGGCGTGTTAGTGGACATGCTAGGATCGATCATATGGCACAGAATCCGAGAGGTTGCGTTGACTGCTGTGGGAAGTACATCAGGTACTAGGTAGTACCCCACCGTCTTAGCAGTTCATGCAGCAAATCAAAACGTGAGTAGATTGGATCAATCATTGCCTTTTGCCCATCGGTTCGTTGCCGACCATGAGATCAAGTCGAGGCGAATGCATGCAGCCTTCCGTGGGCCCATGTGGAAGTGAATGCATCTTGCATGTAAACCGTTTCTGTACAGTAGTTAGTGTAGATCCACCTAATAATGTTGCTGTTGCTAATGTTGTTGTGAGCATAAACTGTGGGAGTTCGGGCAGCGGCCCAAAGAAGTAACCATGTTTACCATTACCTTTGCCATTACCACACCAAAACACTCTTTTGTGGTGGTGTAAGTTACCCTGAGACTGCCGCAAGACCGAGTGGTACAGACCGCTAGCCCGGAAGAAGCTAAATGCGCACCGCTGAACTCTCCAATTTTACCCACCCATAATTTTTTTTTTTTTCTCTCTCTCCGTCTCTCCGCCCATTTATTGCCAATTTTTTTCCCCTCCATCTCCTTTTCTTTTTCTTCCTCTTCTCTTTTCTTCACTCTCCTCCCTCTTCCTTCTTCATCCCTCTCCCTCTCCCTCTCCCTCTTATCTCCCTTTTCCTTGTTGTGTGTCTCTCTTTCCTTTTTGTGCCATCTTTGTTTTTGTGATACCCTACGAGTTGTCCAGCTTGTGTAGCCGGCTCTCGTCAAACTCGTCAGTTCCTCTCTGAAAAGAAGGTTCTGCTCTTTTACCCCTCCGTGGGATCTTTCCAAAAATCTTTCCGATCTTCACAGAAGTTCGTTACACACATCATGGATCAGCAACGGTTCTTGCAACAACTTCAGATTGTCCTGAATCGTGAGTTCTTCCTGGACACTGCAACAGCCCTGCTGGTTGTGAATGGAGAAAGCTAACTGTCCTGTGTAGCCTCTCAGGGCAACGTTAAGGAGGCTACCGGTGTCCTCCAGCGCGAGTTCTACAAGCAGCCCGAGTCCCTTGTGTTCCTAATCCAGATTGCCACCAGCCACGAGGATGCCAACTTGAGACAGTTGGCTGCCGTCGAGGCCCGGTCTCTCGTGGTCAAGCACTGGGTTGCGGTCCAGGCCAACCAGAAGCCCCAGATCCGTGAGCAGCTGCTGCGCTCTGCTCTCGGCGAGGCCTCTTCGTTGGTCCGCCATTCCGTTGCTCGTGTCATCTCGGCCATCGCCAAGATCGACTTGAACGATGGCGAGTGGGCTGAGCTGCCCAACTTCCTGCTGCAGGCTGCTAGCAGTGGCAACAAGGAAGAGCGTGCTGTCGGTGTCTACATCTTGTTGACCATTCTGGAGACTCTGGGTGACGCGTTCGAGGAGAAGTTCGAGGACCTGTTCAACCTCTTCAGCAAGACCATCAGTGACCCTGAGAGCTCGGAGGTCCGGATCAACACCCTCATGGCTCTGAGCAAGCTCGCTATGTACCTGGACTCTGAGGAGAACATGGGCCCTGTTCGCGCTTTCCAGAACCTGCTGCCCTCCATGGTGGCTGTCCTCAAGGATGCCATTGACAAGGAGCAGGATGATGAGGTCATGCAGGCGTTCGAGGTCTTCCAGACCCTGCTCGGCTGCGACCCTGCTCTCATGACTGTTCACCTGAAGGACCTCGTTGTCTTCATGAACGAGATCGCCTCCAACACTGAGGCTGATGAGGACACCCGTACTCAGGCCATCAGTTTCCTGATGCAGTGCATCCAGTACCGTAAGCTGAAGGTTCAGGGCATGCGCATCGGTGAGCAGCTCACCCGCAGCGCCCTCCAGATTGTCACTGAGCTCGGTGACGCTTCCGCCCTCGATGACGACATCACCCCTGCTCGCTCCGCCCTTGGTCTGTTGGACATGCTTGCCCAGAGCCTGCCCCCCAGCCAGGTCGTCGTTCCCCTGCTCCAGTCCCTTGGCCAGTATTTCAACAACACCAACCCCGACTACCGTCGTGCTGGTATCATGGCTCTCGGCATGGTTGTTGAGGGTGCTCCCGACTTTATCAGCACTCAGATGAAGGAGATCTTCCCCATGGTCCTTCAGCTCCTGGCTGATCCCGAGCCCAAGGTTCGACAGGCTACCCTCCACGCTGTTGCTCGTCTCGCGGACGATCTGGCCGAGGATCTGAGCCAGGAGCACGAGAGATTGATGCCTTTGCTCTTTAAGAACTTGGCCAGCGCCATGCAGGAGTACAAGGGTGAGGAGGATGGTCCTACCATTGACATCATGAAGGCTGGTATCAGCGCCATTGATGCCGTCGTTGATGGTCTCGATGAGAAGGATGTTGCTCCCTACCAGAACGAGTTGGTTCCCATCCTCCACAAGCTCTTCAAGCACCCCGACTTCAGAATCAAGGGTCTTGCTGCCGGTGCTCTCGGCTCTTTGGCCTCTTCTGCTGGTGACTCCTTCCTGTCCTTCTTCGATGAGTCCATGCACCTCCTTCAGGAGTATGCCACGGTCAAGGATAGCGAGGAGGAGCTCGACCTTCGTGCTAGCGTCACCGACGCTATGGGCGAGATGGCTGCCGCTGCTGGTCCTGAGCGCTACCAGCCCTACGTCGAGCCCCTCATGCGTGCTACCGAGGAGGCTCTCCACCTTGGTCACTCCCGCCTGAAGGAGAGCACTTACATCTTCTGGGGTGCCATGTCTAAGGTCTACGCCGAGCACTTCTCTCCTTTCCTCGACGGCGTTGTCAAGGGTCTGTTCGCTTGCATCGAGCAGGACGAGACTGATCTGGATGTCTCCCTTGGTGAGGCCGCTAAGGATCTCGTCGGCCAGGAGGTGACCATCGGTGGCCGCAAGGTCCGTGTCGCCAGCGCTGATGATGACGATGAGCCTGTCGGTGAGGATGGTGAGATTGAGGATGTTGATGTCGATGAGGACGAGGATGCCTGGGACGACATCACTGCCACCACTCCCCTCTCTTTGGAGAAGGAGATTGCCGTCGAGGTCATTGGTGACCTTGTCACTCACACCAAGGCCGCGTACCTTCCCTTCTTCGAGAAGACTATCGAGATGGTTCTCCCTCTCGCTGAACATCCTTACGAGGGTGTCCGCAAGAGCACCATCAGCACTCTTCACCGCTCCTACGCTATGCTGTACTGCATTGCTGAGGAGAGTGGTCAGATGGAGAAGTGGAAGCCTGGTCTTCCCCTTCAGGTTGAGCCTGCTCGTGAGGTACAGAAGTTCGGTGAGATCCTTATGACCTGCACCATTAAGATGTGGACTGAGGAAGATGACCGGTACGTATACATATTTCCGCTTTTTTGTTCTGCACGCAAAGGTCTTGTCCGCTCATGCGGGTCAATTTATATGATGATCACCTCGTTTACCCAGCTCACTCAGACACACAAAAGTTGTGCATGCTGTCAACCACGATTTACTCACAACCTTCTGATATTTTGATTATCTTGCTGCTTCTATCACTTCATTCTCTGGTTACCATAGTTTCTAACCAGGCAATCTTAGGGCTACCGTCGCCGACATCAACCGCAACATGGCTGAGAACCTCCGCTACTGCGGTCCTGCTCTCATCGCCAACGAGACCACCCTGCACAACGTCATCACCATGATCACTGATATCATCACCAAGAAGCACCCCTGCCAGCTCGAGTTCGGTCCCGAGGAGGAGACCCTCGAGGCCGGTGAGGAGACTTCCGAGTTCGACTGGGTCGTTGTTGACACCGGTCTGGACGTTGTCTCTGGTCTGGCTGCTGCTCTTGGCGCGACCTTCGCTGAGCTCTGGAAGGTCTTTGAGAAGATCATCATCCGCTACGCCGGTAGCTCCGAGGCCCTTGAGCGTGCCACCGCTGTCGGTGTCCTCGCTGAGTGCATCAACGGCATGGGTGGCGCTGTGACTCAGTTCACCCCTGCCTTCTTGAAGCTTCTCGTCCACCGTCTTGGCGATGAGGATCCCCAGACCCGCTCCAACGCTGCCTACGCCGTTGGTCGTCTCATCGAGCACTCCAACGCCAACGACCAGATCGTCAAGGAGATCCCCACCATCCTCTCCCGTCTCGAGCAGTGCC
Source organism: Aspergillus brunneoviolaceus CBS 621.78 (assembly GCF_003184695.1). NCBI lineage: Eukaryota > Fungi > Ascomycota > Eurotiomycetes > Eurotiales > Aspergillaceae > Aspergillus > Aspergillus brunneoviolaceus. The sequence continues at coordinate 212,229 of NW_020290799.1, read as the reverse complement.
TCCACATGAGCGCCTCCCGTCTGCAGGACAACGCCACCGGTTGTCTGTCCCGCATGATCCTCAAGCACCGTGAGAGCGTCCCTATCAAGGATGTCCTCCCCGTCCTCGTCTCTATCCTTCCCCTCAAGAACGACTACGAGGAGAACGACCCCCTGTTCCGCATGATCTGCCAGATGTGTAAGTACTTTCGAGGACATACATCCATTGAACATCCAACTAACTTCACAACAGACAAGTGGGAGGACCCCACCGTCCGCGAGCTGACCCCTCAGTTCCTGCCCATCTTCCAGGCCGTCCTCTCTGACCCCGATCAGCTTGAGGAGGAGCGCCGCGCCGAGGTCATTGAACTCGTCAAGTGGCTCAATCAGATGCAGCCTGGTTCCGCCCCCTGGGCCGAGCAGCTGTAAATTGCTGGCTGAGTGACGTAACGACAAAAAGTTTGATGAACCAACACAAAAATACCCCTTTACATTAATGGATAGACTGGGTGTCTTGAGACACAAAACAAAGGAGGGACGACATGATGGATGATGCTAGAAGATACCCCAGGGTCTGGACTCGAGGCCTTGTACGAATGCACTTTTTGATAAGATAGATCTGATCGATTCGGATATCACGAATCATGACTCTGCAGAAGTCGGATTGTAAATACAATTATTTTTGTTTTTAAAGTTTTACTCCTCTCCTTTTCTGAAGTGTAGTTGCTTTGTGGATTACTTGTATGTCTCTCGACGGGACGAAGTAGCTCGTGCCTGGCGGTTTGTTTTCTGTCTGAAGCGAATGAGAGATCGTTCCAGTAGACGGAACGGATGAATGCATAGCTGAAAGGTGTTCACTGAGGGGAATTGCATGTTCTCATCGTAGATGTAGGGAGATGGGAGGTACACATCGTGATGCAAAGGATGCAATGTACTCGCCCGGACCTCTGTGTGTCGAAAGAAGTTTCCTAGAAAGAACAAGAGAATACTTCTAACAGATGATCCCCCTTGTGCTAGGTAGGGATCCTGCCAACGGTTCTAAAGCCTCAGATGTAAGGTGCTGGAACGTGTTCTCGATTTTCTTGGTGGTGGTAACCAACTGAATTATCAACATGTTGAAGCAGCCTGGTAACCGCGTTGCGGCACGAGGCCGGATTACTCCGCCCTATTGACCGCTTCGCAGATGAACCCCTTATCGATCGACGCAGATCCTTTGAACGTCGCTTGTTCTTGGTACTTCTGCCGATATATATAGTGCTCCCCTTCGACTACCGTGTTCCTGTTCCGGACAGGGTGTTTCAAGTTTATCTTCGAAAATAAAGTAGTCGCTACAATCCACGGACCTCACACGGTGATGCATGGACATCGACATCAGTCGAGACTCGGAAACGCACCTGTGACTCTATCGGCTCTGGACATCTTACAATTGCGTTCGTCCTCTGGGAAGCAAGGAGGGGCAAGAGATTGAGTGGAGAGCATCGAGATTGATGGGGTGTCACGTGATAGGGACAGACATGCCAGAGTCGTCGCGATTGATGGGCCTATGCATATGTTCGTCGAACACAATGCAGGCTTAACTGGTTGGTTGATCGTGGTGCTACAATGGGTTCTTCTTGGGTTGGGGGGGGTGGGGGGGGTTGTTTTGGGATTGGTGCTGGGTTGAGAGTCTACTTGGGTTCGTTTAGGACTCTACTCCCTATTGTCCATCGAAGCACGGAGTGGACCCGTTGCTTTTCCGATTGACTCGGTCCGTGACTCGGGAGCGTGTCTCGGCTATTTCGGGCACGACAAGTTAACTAATACCCTTAAGTGAGCCCAGCTTTAGCATGTAGGGCCAAGGAGTCGCGGAAGCACGGAACCTGCTTCGGTGAAAAAAAAGCCGGCGGGCGGATCGGAGGGATCTTCTGCGGAAGGTGGAGGGGGTGAATTCCAGTCAAGATGGGTTGTGGGGATTAAGGGATGCTTCATTTAGGGCTATGTAGGGGATAAGGTAGGGTTGCTCTCAATTCTTTGCAGTCGTCTATTCATTTACTTTCTTTTCTGATGGTCTCACCCAGTATTTATCTCTTTCGTCCCCCCCCCCCCTTCATGCATTCCCAGCGTCACTCCCTGCAAGTTTCGATAACAGAACCTCCTCATCCGCGCCCACATGTCCAGCAGATGTCTCCGTTCCACAACAAAGTGTCCTTCGCGAGGGTACGTCACCATCTCGACCGGCACACCGTTGCGGACACACGCGCGATAGAAGGCGATGGCCTGGGCGACCGGCACCCGCACGTCGTTCTCACCATGCAGGATCAAGACGGGCGTCGTCACGTTCCGCATGTGCCAGAGTGCGCTGCCCCGCCGACCGTGGGTGTCACTAATCCATTTCTTAGCCGCGCTCGTCGAGTCTGGATCCGGCGTGACGGCGGCGGCATCATCATCCACATCCCACGGCGCCCCGCCGGCCACCTCCCCCTGCATCCAGTACGCATCACTGGACATCGCCATCGAGTCCCATTCTGATATCCCCGCCCCACAGATGGCGCCGCGGAAGTGAAACGCCTCGCGGGTGATGGCCAGATACGACAGGAAGCCGCCCTGCGACCACCCGCCGATGACCACCCGGGCAGGGTCCACCCAGCCTTGGGAGATACTGTATCGCAGAATATCAATGCAGTCGGTGTAGTCGGCGGTGCCCACCCCGCCTCGAGCATACGCCGCGTGGGTTTCCCCGCGACCGCTCCCCCCGCGGTAGTTGGGACACAGGACCGCGTAGCCCATGGACACCAGGACCGGAGCCTCGAGACAGTGGCAGACCGCAAACCCGGTGGTGATCCGCCAGTAGGGGCCTCCGTGCGGCATGAGTATGGTGGGCAGGGGCCCATCCTTGGGGTTGTAGGTGAAGGGGACGTAGATCATTCCATCGAGGTAGTATCCATCCGCGGCGTGCATGGCGATGGCCCACGACCTGGCGATCTGGAGCGCGGCGAGGGCGGAATTGTGCGCGGACAGCTGGACGGTGCCCGCCCACGCCGTCACGGAAAACACCTCCTCGGGATGGGACCCGTCGCCCTTCGTTATCGCTAGGATGGCGCTGTTGTCCGGCGTCTGGAGGAGGTCGAACGAGGTCATCTCGCACTCTTCGCTGTAGACCTTGGTCCGCGTGCCGTCGTCGTTGATCGAGTAGAACTCGTCGGCCAGGTACCGCTGGACCCGGCAGGAGAGGCGCGATTGGCTGTTCTTTTGGACTGTGATGCAGCAGTGCTCTGCATCGCCTTCGGTGCGCTCTGCATAGGATCCCTGGTCGAGATCCAGTTCGTAGAGCGAGAGGGAGGTCAGGCAGTGCGTCGGGACATGGCCGGCTACGAAGTAGACGCCACAGCTGCCCCACGCAATCTGGCTGATCGGTCCCGGGAATCGGGCCATCCGCTGCGACGACTCCAGTCCAGGGGTCGATGTGATCCAGATCTCGGCGCCATGGAACCCAGGGGAATTGATATCGGGCCCTTGGTGCGCCACGAAGCAGATCTGCTGGGCGTCCGGGCTCCACGAAAAGCCATGGACATGGCGACGACCCGCGACAATCGTGGTGACTTGCCTGGTGTCGGATACACGAGCGACCCTCAGGCGGAGATATTCCCCGTCGTCTTCCCCCCAGACCGTCGGATCATCTTTCGCTTTCTCCCTGGCCACCTGGTTGTCTGTTTTCTCGTCTGCGCTGGTGTATGCAATCCTCGTGCCGGTAGCATCCCATTCGAACGCTACAATGGGCTTCTCGCGGTCCACCGGAGTGACGGGGTACGCCTCGCCGCCCTCGTCGACCGGCAACACATATATGGCGGAGCTGGTGCCCGGCCGGTGGCGATCCGATTTGAAGGCGATGGTCGCCCCGACTCGAGACCATCGGGGCTGTTCGTCGTGGAATAAGCCCGAGGTGATCTGGCGACTGCTATTCTCCTCGCCCACTTTCGCAATCCAAATCGATGAGGTGGCATGCTCGCCGCTCTTGCTGAAGGATTGTAGTGTATAGGCGATCTTGGTGCCGTCCGGGGAGATGGACAGATCGCGAGGGACTTGGAGGTCGGCTAACGCCTCCAAAGTCACCTTGGGCTTGTCCTTCGGATTGGTGACCATTACGACTTGGAGTGAGTGTATCTGGTGTGAGCGAGGGTCAGTGGTGGGGTGGGAACACGTCTGCAGATAAAACATGTAATATTTTGCAGCCTTGGTCGGATATCTTAGGCTTTTCCTAACTAGAATCGTCATAGTGATAGCAGTGCTAGTGTGCTAGTGCTTATTTCTATTAGACTAATGATTAAGCATCGGTGGCTGTGAGCTCGTCATGCGCTAGACTGATTGCTGCCTAGCATCACGGCATCTGACTTTGCTATGGAAATCCGAGACAAAAGCCCACGAGATATGCTTGCATGTTGTAGCAAACAGCCAGAGGAGTATAGTCCATGATGTACTGCATTTTGATTCAGAATGGCCCTATGTGATATGCATCTGTACTGCATGACGGTCTCGCGAAAATGGTAGCCTGTAAGGGTTGGCCTATCACTTGGCTCTGTGGAGACAGGTACGAAAGAACATTCTGACAATTGATCTCCTACAAAGTGGCTACGCGATTCTTAAGACTGTGATCTTATCCCTGAAGAAAATAGCGAGGCTGATCAATCACTCTACGAGATTTTCCGAAAGCGAGAGAAAGGTCCTACTTGTCTAAGATATTTGGCAATTTTAGAGAACAACTGGATTTTTGTATAAAGTCGGACTTGAGTAATGAGCAGACAAATCTTGAAGCATTCTTAGTATAAGAGGTAGTCATCGATACTGCTGATCGTAAGTCACCGGCGAAAGTGCAATTTCCATCGACATACCCCACGTTCCATTCTCATTACTGGTCGACAACGTCATATCGTTTTGCTGAGGTGGACCGATGCAGATGGTGTTGGGCGACAAGAAGAATCGTCTCCATTGCAGCGACCTTTTCCTCCGATGTCATATCAATGATTGGACGCGAAAGGAAATTCCGAGCTATTTCCACCGCCTCAATGACCAACTGGTTGTGCATTTCGTAGACTCTCTGTGCACGGGCGAGGATCGTTTTCTGTTCGTTGACAACATCGCCGACCTGACCAGAGCGAGCCAAAATGAGAACTGAATTCATGCACTCTCCGGATCGTATGTCTTTTTCCAACCCAATGAGATCATTCTGGAGTCCAACGACATGTTTAATCTTGTCCATGAGGGCATTCAGCTCTTTGTGCTCAATCTTACGTCCGAGAATGCCCCATATCGCCATAGTCATGAAAGGACCTATACCGATTGTCTTGGTGCGAACGGCCATGTACGAACCAAGTCTATACACTTTTTTCCCCTGTAGTGGGCTTCCATGGCAAACCCAATGAGAACGCTGATGATCTCTCTTGTCACCATGTTGAGAAGATGAGGATCGAGAATCCCCTCAAACCATGTGTATATAACGCGGAGGGAATGGTGTATTTTGCAAGCGGTTGCGTTTCCAGAGGAAATGCCTAAGAGAATCAGTTTTTGCTGCGAATTGGTGTTGGGTTAAGGCACAAAATACTCATAGAGGTTTCCCTGGGGTATTCATTGACCATTTCAATTGCCTCAAGAATACAATCTTGAGATTCCGACGACGGGATTGACTCCAGGAGATCATCAACCATCAGAAACATTGCAAGCCAGCCTGCCTGGCACAATCGTATATCACTTGGAAGTTTGAGAGGAAACATCTCAGTGACCGATTTCAGCATAGCACCTGCTTGTGTGAGGAGACTCTGGTAACAGCCAGACTCCCATGGCTGTAACAGACGAAGCAATTTGATGAGACGGGGAATGTCGTTCGCATTGCCATTGTCATATGGTACTATTCTTGCCGTAATCTCCGATGGCAATGACGGAACTTGAAGCTGGATGGTGGTTAGATTTTCTTGCAGCGGATGCAAGTGCGGGCCAGAAGACTTTACCTGCAAGCTGCCTGGTAAGGTCCTGAGCGGAAGTTTGAGATTTCGCACTGATATGTTTTCAGCAAAGAGGTTTGAGAAAGCTTGTGCATTTTCTGCTTGAGACGCCATGATCAGCTGTTTTCAATTTTCAAACAAGAAGAACAATCCGATCATTCGTGAAGAGAGATGTTAAGCAGAGGATTGGATGCCGTGTTCGGAGATGGAATCTCTAAACCAAGGTACATCTTCAGTCCTTTATATTGATAGGTGTTATGAGATATCACTCTCAGTTGTGCCACCTGGTGATGCTGAGATTCTTCAGCCACCGAGAGTCGATCACTCCCACCTCTAAAGAGATGTTACGTATGGAGATGGCTACATGCACAAGTAATCTAATTAGGAAGATACCGACAATGAAAATGTACTATGTCATAGTCTGCATCTACCTAGATGTGTTCATCTGCTGTAAGATACTTCTGTACCATGACTTCAGCATCTTATATGGCTTGCATATGAAGCAACCCGTTCCCTCCCGCTTGCTGAGGCGAGTTCTCAAGCCTGAGATACAATATCTTCGATGCCGGAGACGATTTACAGTCAGGCAATTGGAAGTTCTATAGTCACTTCTTCACAAACCGATCATATAGCTTCTGTCCTCCTATTCAGAATCAGCAGACGAGTGACAATCCGAGAGGATTAGCGTATGGCGCCAAGGAACGAACGAATACTCGATCCCCATGGGAACAACGAAGGTAGAAAGTAAAGAGGCTAATAAGGAAGGTTGTGGCGTCACATCAGCTGCATATTTCAAGAGAATGCTTTGACAGCTGCGAGCGCGCTCCCAAAAATGATGAATTACATTAAAAAGGCGCCCCGAAAACTTGTAAACCAGACCCTGCTCCTAGATAATGTTCAGGTTGACCCAGAAAAGTTGAAAGAATACTCCATCTTCACTAAGGATTGATAGGGGCTTTCAATAAGGTAGAATCAAGAGCATAAAAGCTTGGAAATTGACGAGGGCCTGACCTGCGGGTTCCTCCCTTGGCCAAAGGCGTTGCGACGCGCCGTTAGCGGGGCCTATACTTACATCTGTTCAAGCACCTTTTCAAGCACCTTTTCAAGCACCTTTTCAAGCACCTTTTCAAGCACCTTTTCAAGCACCTTTTTAAATACCTTTTTAAGCACCTTCTTAAGCACCTTTTCAAGCACCTTTTTAAATACCTTTTTAAGCACCTTCTTAAGCACCTTTTGAATTATCTTTTTTAATACTTTCTATGTTTTATTAATTTAGACCTACGACCTAAATCTACAGCTAGAAAAAGGCCTTGCCATTCCGTTCAGACCCCCCCCCCCGGCTATCCGGCGAAGCGTAATTCAGAGATAGAAATCATGTGACTACTATTTAAAAAAATCAATCAGATTGTTTAATTCCGTATGAAGAGTCAGCCAATCATCGTTCGCCACCCTTGTTCAGGCCCTTACAGAGTTGCAAAGCTAGCGCTTTGCAAATCATGAATCTCTATTATATCAACTACATGTTTCCATGTATCGCGTGAGAAGCGCGGTGGCGAAAAGTTTCCCATTCTTTGCTTGCCTATGATCTTGCCAAAAGAAAAGTTAATCGAGTTGTGCGACTTCAAATTTCGATCGAGATTTCTTTCTTCATGCATGTGGTTATTTCTGCAAGGATAGGAGGATTTATCTATTCTTCAGAGATATGCTGCATGTAGGCTTGTGTATTCAGTTAGATCCCTCATAGTTGTCAGTGGAGTCTCTTTCCCAAGTTTTAGATCTGCCGGTTTTATTTTGTTCTCTGAGTATTATTTGCTGATGACCCTCAGATCATTCCTGGTATGGAAGTAGTGCAAGGGGAGATAAAGGCGGTAGATTGATTATAGTAGCAAAAACGACAATCTTAACGCACCAAAGCAAGTAGTGTTAACATTCCACCTCCTTGTATAGAACGCAGTGGCAAAAATAGTGCCATAAAATCACTACACAGCCCAGTTCTTAGGCCTTGTATCTTTCTTCAACTGGAAAATAAAAGGTTGCATCGTTCCACATTTAACATGTTCAAAAGAAGACCTTAAACAAAATTCAAAATATAGAAGCTCTTCGCAGAGCCCAGTTCAGTGTTAGCAATATACCACCACTTAATCTGCAACAATGGTTATAAACTTCACAGTCTTTGGTTTGTTTGCCGGTATGGCCACGCAGTCTCTTATCTTGCGCCATGGTGAGTGGGATATAAAAGGTCCAGAGTTGCTTTTGTCTTTTGTTGTCCTTCATGTTGCCACCCTCGGGCTTCAGCTTCTACAACCGGTATCGGGTTTATCAGGCTGTTTTACAGTCGGGAAGTTTGGCTGACTCTTGCTCAGTACCACTTTCTACCGCACATGTTTTCACCCGCTCCAGCAGTTTCCTGGTTCTTTCATTGCCCGAATTAGTCAGACATATATATTCTTCCTAAGTTTGAAGAAAAGCAATTGTTCCTAGAGAATCGGAAGCGGCACTTAAACTAAATATTTCAGAAAATTAAATCTTAAGCTTAAACTATTTAAATTCTTTACTAATTTTTTGTTTATTATAGTCTTAGAATGGAAACAAATACTCATAATCCCATCACAATACGGTATTTATTTTCTCCCCTTTTTTTTTCTTTTTCTTTTTTTTTTTTTTACAAAAGTGATGAACGGTTGGAGAGATCAGGCACAGCAGCAGATCCCACCGCCTGGCAGAATTCTGTATGTGGATTGGCGCTTTATGCCCTACTATTCAGGCAGCAGTTGCTTCCTTATCGCTTATCGCGTTGCCTTACGTGATTCCAGCATCGCTTATCATCCTCTTCCTCTCTGCATACAAATCAACCATCAAGTTACTGTAAAATCACCTTCTTGATACCACACTGCTATGTGTCACCACTGAAGGAAGAAGACCTCAAACCGACGAAGATTCCGCCTCAAGCTTTGAGCCTTATCGAGTCCCACATTATGGACTCCAATAGCTCAAATTCTCGCGTCTCGGTGGCCTGTGAGACCTGCCGCAGACGGAAGCGCAAGGTAAGAGCATCAAATCGGCCTTCACGCCACATCTTCAATAGCCCCGTGAATGATTGGTAATGAGGGAGCTTTCTCCAGTGTGATGGCTTGCGTCCTGCTTGCTCGTTGTGTATAACCAAGCGTGCAGTTTGCCAGTACAATACCGAAAAGCGCAACAGGTCTGCATCCCCATTGAATAGTCTTCGGCCCCGGTTCTAACATATCTTTCCATCATGGCAGGCGTAGAGTTGACGCGGACTATGTGAGGGGGCTGGAAGATCAGATCGCGATGCTCAAAGAGGAGTTGCATCGACCCCAACCCGTCAACGCCGTCACTTTGACCGAGAACGTCCGGCTCGGACGCAAGGAGGCTTGTGCGAATTCCCATAACAATACGGCAGATCCTGCTACTGTTGCTTCTGCTATACCAGACAACATGTCGACTGCGATCGAAGACGTCAGCGCCCTGATCTGGCGTATGAGTATTGAAAGCAATGGGGAAGAAGCGTTTATTGGACCGTCGGGAAATTTCTGTTTCCCTGTCTCCCACTGGGAGGATCTAAGCACGGGTGGACAGAAGCATATGCCTTCTACGACTATCCCTAGCCCAAGCTCCTGGGAACAATCCTCCGGATCTAGCCGGACGGACATACGAAGTACTACAAGCTACCTGCTCGCTTTGTTCACACAATGCGTCAACCCCATTCACCAGTTCGTCGACACGGAGACTCTGAATAAGCTGCACGGCGATCACCTGAACGCAGACCTCACACTAATCAAGACCGCTGCGTTAGCCGCTGGCGCACTTTACTCGGATGATGCCAAGAGCAGGACGGTTGGCGAGGAGGCTGCAGCCGTGGTTGACGCCATGGTCATGCAGCACTGTCGAGAATCGCCGAGTGTTCATACCGTACAGGCTTTATCTATCATGTGCTGGCGGGAGCTGGGGCTCGAGGAACACAACATGGCGTGGATGTACAACTGTGAGTGCACTGAGTGATTCCAGTGGGCTGGTTCATGTCAAACTGACAAACTATGACCATGAGAAGCAATGTGTGCCAGCATGGCCCTACACCTAGGCCTACCAGTCAGCATGGCCCAGGAGACCAAATTATCCGATGCTGAGTCCATCAATTCACACCAAGAAGTTCACGCTCGTCACGTTCAGTTGAGAGCGCTCTGGTCATCAGTATTCATGGATCGGTATGTGAGAGGCAACATCGCGATGCGATTCTTCCAAACTGATGCCACCGAGACAGAATCGCAACATCCCTTTTGGGACGCAACTGTATGCTCCCATGGAGGCGGATCAAGACCCAGTTCTTTATCAGCACCGTTGGGCCCGTACCTTCTCTAGACGAGCTAGCCTTTGACCATCAATGTCGCTTGTGGTTCATCCATGATCAGCACATGGATAGAATGTATGTTTCCGCCCCAGAAGCAGGACCCACCCAGAACTTGAACTCATTCAACTTGAACCTCCAGCTACTCGTTCGAGTTCACAAGCCTGAGCAGCGCCCAAAAGTCCCATATCTTGTTGAATGCGCGGGACCAATTGTACGCTTTTCGACGACAGGTGGACCCTCAAATCCAGTTGGGCCGGACCCGTGCGATCGTGCCCTCGATCATCTACTTGCACATCTCGTACCACATGTCGCATATCCTCATCCACCGGCCGTATCTCAAGCAAGCCACCCAGCGAAGCAGCATGTACCAGCTATGCGTTCGCGCCATGTCCACCGCCGCGGCGTCGATTGTCCGACTCCTCCGTGAGTACCGCAAGGTCGCGCCGGTCGACCACATGCCCCCGTTCGTGGTTCACAGTGTGCTCACGGCCGCCGTGACGCACCTCTGCAATGCGACCTCGACGTACCAGGCCCTACGAAGCGCGTCAACTGCGCAGTTTCGGGTGTGTTTCCATGTCCTGTGGGTGATGCAGCAGCGGTGGGTCAAAGCGAGGCGAGCGATTTGTCTCTTGCGGCAGCTGGCGCGCAGATGGCAGGTCATGGGGGCCTTGCCTTTGCAGCATGGGTTTTCTGCTGTCTCTAATCCGAGAGAGGAGGCGCCAGAAGAGGAACAGCTTGAGTCAGAATGGTTGCCCGCGGAGGAGGCTCATGAGGACGAGGACACGGCTTTATTTGACAGTGAAGAAACAGGGACCGCCAGCATCTTTCCGGACCTCTTCCATGAGTCCGGCTTCGACTTGTTTGGGATGACAGACTACTAGCACGATTTCCTCAGTGATTCAATCTCGCATATCATCTCCATTGGACTTCAACTTCCGACGCGCCACAATTATTAAATATCCGTTCTTACGACCACCAGCTCTAAATTAGGTGTACCTTCGGCTCTCAGCCTGCTCAAGCGCGTCGGCCATTGGGGTGGTTTTATCAGGACCAGAAGGTCATCTTCAAGTGGTCTGACAGTTCGCCAAAAATTGGGCGGGGTCAAGCGGCGGAAGACAAATTCCGCCTCGATAATCCCGCAATAATCTGATAAGAAGCTATCTGAACGAGCTGCAACAGTCATAACACTTGATTAAAGTTATCGCCGTCTCTGCTCTGCTTGCGCTGAGTGAAGCTTGAAAGTGCGCATACTTTAACCTTCCAGCACCGGAGCTTCTGAAGCTCTCCCACACAGTACTCATCCAGAAATCCAGCACCACAATAACCTCATCATGCGCGCCCCTGCCACCTCAACAGTCCGCGTCGCCGTCACCCAAGCCGAACCGGTGTGGCTGGATCTCGACGCAACGGTCGCGAAGACATGTACTCTGATTGCTGAAGCCGCCAAAAAGGGCGCGCAGTTGATCAGCTTCCCCGAATGCTGGATCCCGGGATATCCTGCTTGGATCTGGTAAGGCAAGCCCTTCGCCCTGCCCTAACCCGATCTCCCCCAACAAACTGGCACTCAAACCTGACGCAAGCACTCCTACAAATCCTTCTAGGTCCCGCCCCGTCGACATGAACCTTTCATCTCTGTACATCCAAAACTCCTTGAAGGTCGACTCCCCGCAGATGGCGACGATCCAGCGCTGCGCGGCGGAGCACAAGATCGCCGTGGTGCTGGGCTTCTCGGAGCACATCCACCACTCCCTGTACATCGCGCAGGCGATCGTCGACTCGGACGGGAAGATCCTCGCGCTGCGCAAGAAGATCAAAGCCACGCACATGGAACGGACCATCTTCGGCGACTCGTTCGGCGACTGCCTCAACAGCGTGGTTGACACCACCGCTGCCGGGCGCGTCGGCGCCCTCTCGTGCTGGGAGCACATCCAGCCCCTCCTCAAGTACCACACGTATGCGCAGCGCGAGCAGATCCACGTCGCCGCCTGGCCGCCGCTGTTCGACGCGGACAATAAAGAGGAGTGTTTGTATAGCATGTCGCGCGAGGGTACTTCCCCTTTCCCCATTGGGACCACTTCCTTCCCACTCAGTATCGGCTAACATCGCGAATCGATTGCAGGAACCATCGCCCTCGCCCGCACCTACGCAATCGAATCCCAGTCCTACGTGCTGCACACCACCGCCGTCATCAGCCAGGCCGGGATTGACAAGATGCAGACCGCCACGGGGAGCATGATGAGCACCCCCGGAGGCGGCAGTTCGGCGATCTTCGGGCCCGATGGCCGCCTGCTTTCGGCGCCCATCCCCAGCACGGAGGAGGGGATCATCTACGCGGACTTGGACCTGGATGGGCCGATTCAGCGGACGAGAGCCTTTGTCGATGTCTGTGGGCATTATAGCCGACCGGATTTGCTGTGGTTGGGGGTGGGGTCGCGAGACGGACGCCACGTAAGGGAGTAGAGGTAGACGTTGACGGGGTGGTGAAGAATGGGTGGTCAAGACCATGTACTGTCCAATCTTGCTTTCAGTCGGTCGAGGCTTGGCATGCATCCTGTATTTCTTCGTCTTCAGCTCTGCTTTCTGTCGCCTGTACTCTACAAGACAGGCGAGCTCTCACTCCCCACGGCTGTGTATATATTTTCAATTCTGGCAACATCAAGAATCTAGCCATTCAGCCACACCCTCACCTACTCTGATAAACCCCCTCCACTTCCCCTCTATGGACTTCCCTGATATACTCCTCGAAAGAAACATACTCGAAATCCGGATACAAGTCCTTCCCACTCAAGTACCCCAAGTACTCAGCATTCTCAGGAGTATTATCCCCCCTGATCCCCCAAGAATAAAACAACTGCGCCGCAACATGCGCCAGCAAGGCACCGGTATCCCCGGGGCTGTGGGCCAGCCTCATCCGCGCCTTATCCACCGCATCCCGCGCCTCCGCCTCGGATACCTAGTTCAACCCCAACGTCAGCTCCTCCCTACCCCTCCAACCTAGAACGGTATAACCAAAAAAGGACTCGACTCACATATCTCCGCTCCAGCTTCTCCCCACTCACGCGCTCCACCACCTCACACACCCGATTCAGCGTATACACCTCATTGTACACATGCACCCGCCGATTCAAGGTCCGCGGATCGGCGATGATCCGCGCGACGTAGCGCCCCACGTCGCGCAGGTCCGCCAGCGCCGTCGGCACGTTCCCATCGCGCCCCAGCGGGAAGCCGTCGTGCTGGGCTGCGGGGGGCAGGAGATGGTCGACGCGGCCCGAGGGCAGGCGCGGGAGGCTCAGTTGGTGCCACCAGCCGGCGTCGATGTAGGTGTACGGCAGACGGAGTTTTTGGATGTAGTGCAGGTTTTCTTCCTTCTTTTGTTTTGAGGGGGGAGGTTGTTAGTATTTTGGACTGTGATTGTGGTTGGATTGGGGATTTTGGCTGCGTTGGTGGTGTGATGTGATAGTGGAAGAGGGGGGGAATGCATGGGTTGGGTTCGGGTGAGGCTCGCGCACGACGCACCTTTTCGCGGAAATCCACCACCCCCCTGGGCGGGATGATGATCATCAGCGCGGACTGCACGAATCGCTTGACGCCGGCGGCTTTGGCGGCGTCGGCGAGGGGGGTTTCGTCGGCGAGCGCGTTGAAATGGATGGCTGAGATGACGATGTCGATGTCCTGGAGGAGGGTGATAAGGGGGGCGATGGGGCCGCGGAGGTCCGCGGGGACGATTCGGACGCCCCGGCTTTGGAGGGCGAGGTTGGTGGGTTTGTTGAGGGATTGTGGTCTTGTGAGGGCGGTAATTTCCTGTTGGTATGATTGTTGTTAGAGGGTGGTGGAATGATGTATGGGTGTGCGGATCGTGTTACAAATTTCGGGGTGGAGGAGCTTAGAAGCGCATTCACGATCGATTGACCTGTATCGCCGCTGGCTCCGACTATAGCAACTTTCATGGTGGTAGACATTTTGATCGCAAGGGTATCGGTGGACTGGATGTGGATTGCTCTGGGGGCGATGCGAGTGCATTTATAGCCGTAGAATATCCTGTTAACTTTGGCGACTTGGCGGTGACAAGCATATCTTGAACGAGCATACCGGCGATCATTCCGCCATGAAAGCTCAGCAAAACAAGTGACCCGGTTGATTGCTTTTGCATCACTTGATCGAACGATCTTGTGGCGAGAGCCCAGCGGGGCAACCCCGACAATTAGGGTTAGCATCCGTGCTGCATGCTACAGATAGATGGCTTTTCGGCTGCATGCTTCATGAGCACACCCTGCTTTGTCCCTGGGCTCAGAAATACCCCAGATAAATCGCCCTTTTTTGCTCATTGGAAACCCAAGCGAAGCAGATACGACCAAGTCATAGCCGACTCTCCCTCTGCTTCTCCCTGTTCCCGTCCTCCCCAAAAGTCGGCAACCCCGCCACAAACCTTTCCATCTGCTCCGCCGAAAGAATCGGCGCGGTGCAAAACCGCTCCACCCCCAGCCCGTCCAGCAGCTCCTCAACCCTAGGCTCCAGCGCATCCAGCGCCCGCCGCTCCTGGTCCAGTTGCGCCCCACGTGATAGCCCGCAGTGCTCCGCATACCACGCCGGATCCTGCAACACCACCCCCGCCTCGTACAGCGCCAGAAGATTCGGTTCAACACCGGCATCCAGCGCTGCCTCGTAGGCCATGCGCTGGCCGATCGCCTCGACGATAGGCAGGCACTGGGGCAGGAGCACGCGGTTGTAATCGGCGCCGCGGTGGCCGTCGGACATTGTGTGGAGGCGCGTGCGGGCGGCAGCTAGCAGGCCGGTCTCGTGCTGGGCTAGAAGAGTGGCAGGGTGCCTGGGCTGGGGCACTGCGTAGCGGTTCAGGAGGAGTTCGGTTGTTAGGCCTATATTGTCATAATTTGTGTTAGTTTCTTGACAGGTAATGGGAGACTATGGTGATAGGTGAGCTTGGGTTCGGGGCACTGGGGCCAACATACGAATACTCGGAACCAGTGTATCCCCCTCCGAGACAGCAATCCCTCGGCTTTCGAGCTGCGATTCGACAATGTGGTTGTACTCGTACAGCCCCTGGGCGCCGCAGCGCTCGGCGAGGTGGAACCCGCTGTGCTGGACCGCCTTGGATAGGACGGCCTTGACGCAGACGCCGAGTGCGTGGCGGACAGGGCCTGCGAGGGTTGGGTCTGTGTACTGTGCAATGCACTGGGGGATCCAGGCCTCGAAGACGGCGATCTGGGCCAGCGCGTGCAGAATGGGTTTCTGTTGGGTCCGAAAGGTGAATATCGAGATGAGACTGCCTTCAGGGTTGGTGATGCAACGGCGGAGGCTGTACTTCCCCGCCACAAACGCACAGCGCTTGAGAATCGGGAGGAGGGTGGTCGAGATGGCCATCGTGCCGACCCTAATCCGTGAGATGACGTGCAGGAAGTTCTGGCGGGGATCGTCCGGCTTGGCGAGAGAGCCCAGCAGCGCAGATGCTGGGAGACGAACGTGGTTGAAGCTGGTGATCGAATGGTCGAGGGGCTTGGAGCCGGCTCGACGGGGAAGCACTCTACGCGCAAATATGGATGAGACCGGTCATCCTAATGATGATTTGGGAGACTTAGGAGGCTAGCACGTACCTGCATGTAACGCCAGGGCACATTTCCCGGCCGTTGTTCAGCCAGACAACAAAAGGCCGCACGCCTCGATCTTCGTTCTCCACTATAAGTCTGGCCATAGACGAGGCCAAACTGTGGGAATCCCTCTACCGGTGATGTAGGAGGCATGTACCTGAGCAATTTTTAGATTTTTGTGCCATCGGTGCAGGGGGGTTTTGAGTGGATGTAACTTACTTGGCCGCGTGCAAGTGAGGAGTGTGTAGATCGAAACTACCGTCTGGCAATAAGGTTGCTGTCGTCTCTAGATGCTTGGCATCGAGGCCATGGCCTAGCTCGGTAAGCATATACTGCCCTCTGACGAATTGGTCATTGAATGAGTCTATCGCTGGGTCAAGAACTCACTGAACGTCAAAGCTCAGCACATGTTTGACAAGATTTTGGTACTCGGTCTTCTTCTTGGCATAGGCAGCCAAGGTACCGGCGACGAGGTTGCATTGGATGGTAATGAGTGAGAACGCGGAAATATCAAAAGCGCAAATATCATCATGGTGAAAGGCCCAGAACTTGGGTGTTAGGCGTAGAATATCGTTTGGCGCGAAGCCTAGAGTAGTGCCAGTCAGTGTAGTGAAACAGTTGCAATTGGATGCTCGTCCCACCATGGTATCTCGTGATGCTTCGA
Source organism: Aspergillus brunneoviolaceus CBS 621.78 (assembly GCF_003184695.1). Taxonomy (NCBI): domain Eukaryota; kingdom Fungi; phylum Ascomycota; class Eurotiomycetes; order Eurotiales; family Aspergillaceae; genus Aspergillus; species Aspergillus brunneoviolaceus. The sequence continues at coordinate 195,643 of NW_020290799.1, read as the reverse complement.
GCTCGGAGATAGCTCATCCGGGTTCTCTCCACTTCTGAAAGACTATCATAAGAAAGAGTGAATAGATTTCGGTCAAGTAGAACAGTGGTAGAGGACATCATAACGGTGGCTTTACTTGTTTGTGGATGATATGCTATGGAGGATGGACGGAAGCTTGTCTTATATGTCCTTCGAGATGCTTGCACGAAAAGGCACTTTTGTGACCTGAGCTTTCGTCCTGCGATGACCAGTAGAATGTGATCTACTCGCCGCTTATTTCTTGAATGATTGACTTTGTTCTGTGGGCCCTTGGTTGCAGTTGCAAATTTTGGTTGAGGTCTCCGTACCTGTCATATCCCTCTCTCCTCGAAGCCCATCGACGTGTATTGCAAGCTGGTCCATGGACTTAGGTATCGATGACTTAGTGTTGACATCGAGGAAGCAACAATTCTTGCTGAAAGAGCAAATGGCGATGGCTCTTTCCTATTCAAGAGACTACTCGTCGCTTGCTAGCCTCATTCTGGTGCAGGTCAATTACGACATGACTCGTGCAGACTGCACGATCGGTAAGATTCAACGCAAGCGTAACAGTATTCAATATAAATGTTGTCTGGGAAGAGGTGCAGAGAGTATGTACCCGTGAATGAGTGGATCTATTAGGTGCACACCTTTTGGAATGATACCCACACTGAGTTATACCTTGCGCCCAGTCTTCATAAACAGGTCTACGGAGCAGAGGCCACGATTCAATGCGCGCCATTGACGACATGAACCGGACGTAGATTAGGACGGTCGTGAGCTTTTTTCAGGTTTCTCGGTCAGAAAATAGCCCAGGTCAATTCTATACTAGTGGGCACGTTTAAATACTCGTGGACTCGCAGGAATCGATAGCTGCACCTCGAAACCGGCAATATACTGCCAATATAGTGTTATCTTTTATATTGCTTATCGCCCCGGTATAGAGACGATGATTATTTTCCTCACGATGGCAATCCTTGGATACTTGTACCTTCTGCTACAGCTCAACAAGAGAAGACATCAATATCCACCGGGGCCGCGGCCACTCCCGATCATCGGCAATCTGCACCAGTTGCCACGGCGGGATCCGTGGCGAACCCTGAAAACCTGGCACAATCGACACGGCCCCATCATCACCGTCTGGGTGGGCTCCCGCCCGATTATCATCATCGGTTCTTTCCATTGCGCGAAAGACCTCTTCAAACGACGAGGGGCTATCTATGGCTCTCGCCCCGCGTACTTTGCCGATGCCATGGGCAGCGACTCCCTGGTCGTGGCTCTGCCATATGGTCTCCAGTGGCGCCGACACTGCCTCCTCCTCCACACATTGCTGAACAAGCGCCGATGCAAGGACTGCATCAGTCTCCAGGACCTCGAGTGCAAGCAGCTACTATGGGAGCTGCTCTGGACCGACGACTTTGCGGGGCGAATCCACCGCTTCGCCGCAAGTTTGACTTTTGCATTGGCGTATGGGCGCCGACTGGAGCGCGGGGATGAGCCAGAGGTGAAAGAAATAGATCGCATCATGCGCGAGCTCCTGGGCGAGGTGTGCCTGCCAGGGGTGGCGTTCCCTATCCTGGACCATCTGCCAGACTGGCTGGCACCGTGGAGAAGAAGCGCCGCCCGACTACAGGACAGCCAGGCGCGGTTCTTCACACACCACATGCTGAGGGCACTCCAAACGACACAAACAAAGGCATGGAGTCGTACCATCCGCGACCTCGCCTGCGCCCGATGGCCCGAGTCGGCATTCAGCGAGAACGAGATGGCCCACGTCGTCGGAGTCAACTACGAGGCCGGCAGCGACACCACGGCCTTCGTGCTCGAAGTCTTCATCCTGGTGGTAGTGCTGCAGCGACCGGCCGTGCTGCGCGCGCAGGCTGAACTAGACGAAGTGGTGGGTTCTCAGCGGATGCCGACACTGGACGATATGCCCCGGCTTCCGTACCTTCAGGCTTTCGTGGAAGAGGTGCTGCGCTGGCGGCCCGTCGTTCCTGGGGGTCTGCACCATTGCACGACTCAGGACGACGAGTACATAGGCTACCGCATTCCGCGAGGTACGACTGTCATCCAGGACCACTGGTCGCTGGACTTCGATGAAGAGGTCTTCCAGGATCCGCACAGTTTCCTCCCGGAGAGGTGAATCGAGAACCCCGATCTACCAACCTGTGCGTTCGGAATGGGGCGAAGGCTTTGTCCCGGCGAGAATCTGGCTCGCAAATCGTTGAATCTTGTCATTTCGCGCATGCTGTGGGCGTTTCACATTCAGTATGTGGGGAATGAGCCGCCAGACCCATTTGCCATGACACAGGGGATCAGCTCGCGGCCACAGCCCTTCAAAGCTGAGTTTCGGCCGCGGAGCCCGTCTCGTCGAACTCTCATTGAGACTGAGTGGAAGAATGTTTTATATGCTGGTTCTATTTAATTCAGTTTGTAACGCGCCAAGCCTTCTGTTCTCAACCTCTAGTAAGCTCATCTACAGGAGCCTTGTAAGATCGGCGTAATAAGATATCTGTGGCCATGAAAGAATCTGCTTGTAGTGATAACTACCGTATAGTCCTCCTCAAATTGGATTCTGAGGGTTATTGGAGATGTGACATAGAATAAAATACTTAGTATAGAGACTCTAACCCGGAGTTCACCTCGTTGTTTCCTACTCCTGTCCCACAGACCTTTGAAACATTCACGGAATACCCTCCCAACGACAACATGTAACAACAACCCGACCCAGCAGATCTCAAACTCCACCATACACCCCAGTCTAACCCCCTCCCAAACACTACACCCACAACCCGGCCACCTCCAAAATCACCCCCGCCAACTCCTCCGCCGCCGACATCTGCGGACTATGCCCCGTGTCCAGCTCTCGCGTCACCCACTCCACCCCCGTCGCCTCCACCATCGCCCGCTGCGCCTCATACGGCACCGCGCGGTCCTGCAGGGTATGGATGTATGCCACGCGTCCACGAAACGCCTCCGTCGCCCAGCTCGCTTGCGGGCACTCACTCGCAAACGAGGTATACCCCTGACTGAGGGAGGACCGGGCCGCCGCGGCCGCGAGAACGGGCTCGACGTCGTAGAAGAGCGGGGGGATGGGGTCGGCGCATTTGAGGAGGTTCTCTTTTTCCTAGAGCACAGACAGACACCTATCAGTTTCATTCGAGATAAATCGTAGACAGACATATTTGTCGAGCCAGCCGCAACGTCAGAAAGTCTTGCTAGTAGGGATAAGCAACGCCAAGGCCAAGGCGAGGAGAGGAGAGGGCATACATCAAACTGGATATGAGGCGGCAACTGGCCCCCAAACCCATCAATCACGCTCGACCCATCCCCGCCGCGGGGAAGGATGCTGGCGATGAAGATCTGGCCCAGCACCTCCGTGGACTTGCCCTCCGCGGCGCGATCGGCGCGAGCAAGCCCAAATGCGGCGGCGCTGGCGGGCATCCCGCTGTAGGAGTGGCTGATCAGGATTACGTCCTGCCGGGCTACATCCAGTAGGGGCAGGAGCAGGCGGTGGCGGATATAGTGGGTGTCGTCGACGGCGGTGACGGGGTCGGTGGCGCCGATGCTGGGGAGAAGACCCGTGAAGGTGCCGTGGCCGGCGGATTGGAGGAGGTGGAGGAGGTGGGCGTAGTGGGACGGGTTCTGCGACGCGCCTGGGATGAGGACGAAGATGGGTTTCTTGGGGTGCGACATGGTTGGATTTGGGGATTTGAGGGTGGACTGGGTACGATTTGGGGGATGAAGGAGAAAATGAGAGTCAGAGGGAGAGAGTCGACGGCATGCAGACGAGGGTTTTATAATGCTGTTGTTCGTGATCGAGGCGATGCCCTCAGGTTGTCAGCCTAGTATAACTGACTTTTTGGTGACTGCGTAGTGCACACACTATGTCTCCTAGACTAACGGATGGTACCGCCCAAGCTTAACTCTGATTCGATCTTCCGCTTATGGTGGAGCGCCAGTGCAATGATTTGAGTGGCTGCTTCTGCATTAGCGCGAAATCTTGCTTCATCTCACAACTCCGGTGCGGGTCGGCTTGCTATAGTGCTTACTCCGTATATTCTCTCGCCTGGACCCCAGTCACTGCTCCAAACATCAGATTGTCACCATGCTGGTGCACGCGTGTCACCAGAGTGAGCGAGTAGCTGAGGGATGTTGCTGCCAGCCCTTGCCTATCCCGCCTAGGCACATGATAAACTACAACCACAGCGGGTAAATTTACGTGGTTGAAGGAGGTGGAGGTCTCCATGTTAGGGTCGAGGACATGCCAAAAGGTGAAAGACTTAGTTCGGAGCTACTCAGCGGATGATGCTGACTACCTTAGGCTCAAGAAATGGTAATGGTTCCGTGGTAACTGGAGAGATTTCTCGTAGGGGTTGGGCATACATAAGGAGTAACTAGGGCATGCCGTGCCACATGACCTTGGCTATAGGAGCATCTCACATCTCACATCGTCCCCATCCCGAAAGTCGGATCCTTCAATCCATCCAAGCCGACCCCTTCAGTGCTTCAGAGTGAGCACACCCGGCCGCCACGGTTGCGTGTTGTAGTCGCCACTGCTGTTGGGGTCCTTGCCCTGATAGAGCAACTGGAGGTTACAAGGATCGACAGTCATCGTCTGGTCCGGGTTGTTGCGCACTAAGTCGCCGTGACTAATGTCCTGAGTCCAGGTGGCACCACTGTTGGCCTTGCCCGCGAAGGGCTGGTTCTCGCTGGCCGCCTGGGGCGTCCACGCCCCGCCGAGACTGCTAGCCGTGAAGGACCGGAAGTACCGACGCCCAGTCGAGCCGATCGCCTCGACGATCATCAGGTACTTGCTCTGGCCCTGGCCGCCCTGGACGGTGTACACCTGGACTGCCTCGAAGATATCGTTCCGGGCGCCACTGAGCACCACCTCGTACTGCGTGCCGAAGTTTCCAGGGAAGTTGCCGATGGGCATGCTGGCCCGGTAGATCTTGCCGTTGTCGCCGGCGAAGAATAGATACATGTTTGTGGCGTCCCCAATCACGGTCTGGTCGATGGCGCCCGTGCCGGAACTTTCGCCGCTACCGATCTGGCCCGAGAATAGGGGCTGCTCTGCGGACCAGCTGTTGACGTTGGTGGGGTCGGTGGAGGTGCGGTAGGTGAAAGTGCTGGACCCCCACTGGGTGGCGAGCATCCAGATGTTCTTGGGCTGGAAGTAGAACAAGGTGGGGGCCACGGCACCGAAGCTCGTGGCGATTTGGCTGGCTTGAGCCATGTCCGCCCAGTTGGAGAATGGACTGAAGGTCATCGACCCGTAGCTACCTTTGGTATCGGTGGTTGATGCATAGACGATGTGCTTGCCATTCCATACAACATCAGTGAAGTCTTTTAGGCTGGTCCATCCCGACTTCGGAGTTGCGAGAGCTCCGGTTGAGGTCCAGGAGTAGGTAGAAGGAAGAGGGCAGCTTGCGGAGGCAAAGGGTGCAGAGACAAGAAGGCAGATGCCAGACGACAGCAGACCAGCTTTGGCCTTGAGGAATTTCATTTTGGTGGGATCTCTTCTGCAGCAGAGAAGGAGAGATATTGAGTTGGTCTTGAAAATCTTGGAGTACAAAAGACAAGTGATGCATAGAGGGCCGCACCACAGTTGATATACCTTCGAATCTGGCTAAAGGAATTCGTAATTTGTCCAGAGCAATGTCTTGGTTTTGCGCTCGCTAGACAAGCCCAGGTGTTTCGGATAAAAGCAGGGTTCTTTTGTTGTCTGATTCTAACTCACCAAGTATGTTGCAGTCACCAGCTCACACTGGCGCCTAAACTACATCAGCCAGAATCACCTGTCCACCGGACCATTGCCCTGATCAGAACGGAGGTTTAAAATAGCATCACACCAAGATCATAGTGGCATAATGTGCTTCGGCATTGCTTCATGGACCAGCTGCCGAGGCATGTTACTGCCTGGCAAGTACACGCGAGTCTAGACGTGTATCGTTGTGGGGTGCCAAGCTAATTGGTTCTAGGCTGATACACTGCCCCGAGATGAGGGTTTCATGCCAAAACAATTTAAACTTCAACTCCTTACTGCTAGTGACCACATCATTGACACCTGTCAGCATGAAGGTCGGCTGTAGTTACCATTGTATCTGCAAACATTGATGGAAGTTCACGAATGACCAAACATCAGTGATCTCTGGCTGCCTTCCTTGGGACTCTTTGGGACTCTGGAGTGTGGCAGATTCTCAGTGTATAACCCACCAAATCCCGCTTCGAAACGAAAGGTCTCCGCAGGAAATGCTTGGCATCGGCTATTCCCGCATACAATTTATTCAAGGTCAAGTTATCTCTAGAACCGAGGTAGACCCTGGACCCTGATGGGCAACCATCGGTAGGCTATGAGGACAACCGTGCAACATCGGACCCCACCCCTGTAGATTCAGATGGCCTTGATAATTCCGGTGAGCAAGCTTGGCGTTTCGGTCTAGCCAGCCTAAACCTCTTCATTCACCCGTTCAGGCTAATCGCCATTCGAAGTATCATTTCTCGCCTACGAGCAATGAAGTAGATATCTGAATAAGGGAAACAATGCAATATCCGTTCTCAATTGGGATACTCCACCGGTCAAGCAGCTAGACCTCGAGCATCAGCTTTGTATCCTTCAGATGCTGAGTCGTTCTGTCTACAAATACTGCTCCATTCCCATGTAGATGCTGCGATTCCCATCTCTCGTTCCATCAACATCAACATCAACATTCATTCATTTAATTCATTCCTCAAGCTCAAGAGCAGTCATCCCTTCTTTCCAACATGGTTCAAATCAAAGCAGCTGCTCTGGCTGTCCTTTTCGCCAGTAATGTGCTCTCCAGCCCCATCGAGCCCCGCCAGGCCTCGGTGAGCATCGATGCCAAATTCAAGGCGCACGGCAAGAAGTACCTGGGCACCATCGGCGACCAGTACACTCTCAACAAGAACGCAAAGACCCCGGCGATCATCAAGGCCGACTTTGGCCAGCTGACTCCGGAGAACAGCATGAAGTGGGATGCTACTGAGCGTGAGCACAGACCTTGCAGGAAACGAGTGTGATTTGATTCTGATCAGCGCATAGCCAACCGAGGACAGTTTTCCTTCTCGGGGTCGGATTACCTGGTATGTATCCTTCACAAAAACCGAGAGGTGCACTCGAGTCTTACATCCTCCAGGTCAACTTCGCCCAGTCTAACGGAAAGCTGATCCGTGGCCACACTCTCGGTACGATTGACCCAGTACTACAGTCCATACTTGAGAAGCCAACTAAACTCGACCAGTCTGGCACTCACAGCTCCCGTCCTGGGTGCAGTCCATCTCCGATAAGAACACCCTGATCCAAGTCATGCAGAATCACATCACCACTGTGATGCAGCGCTACAAGGGCAAGGTCTACGCCTGGGTAAGCCATCCCCAAATGGCAATCTTTCAAGTCATGACGCCTTCTAACCGAAGCAAGGACGTTGTCAATGAGATCTTCAACGAGGATGGCTCTCTTCGCCAGAGCCACTTCTACAACGTCATCGGTGAGGACTATGTGCGCATCGCTTTCGAGACCGCTCGCGCGGTGGATCCCAACGCCAAGCTTTACATCAACGACTACAAGTAAGTCATTCTTCTCGATTCTCGTCTCATGCCTCGCATTCTAGCCCTGATTCTAACCCCGCCGTAGCCTGGATTCCGCCTCGTACCCGAAATTGACCGGCCTGGTCAACCACGTCAAGAAGTGGGTCGCAGCTGGCGTCCCCATCGACGGAATTGGTAAGTCGCGCGACATTTGAGGTTGAAAGCCAGCGTGTATACAATCTAACATGTTATTCACAACAGGTTCCCAAACCCACCTAAGCGCGGGTGCCGGCGCTGCCGTCTCAGGATCAGTACCCCCCATTCGTTGGTCTCGCACTACAGCACAACTGACAGTCCTTTACAGCTCTCAATGCTCTCGCCGGTGCAGGCACCAAGGAGGTCGCTATTACCGAGCTCGACATCGCTGGCGCTAGCTCCACCGACTACGTGAACGTGAGTAACATCACTGCAAGTGACACGATCGATCTTGCTGACACACACCTAGGTCGTCAAGGCGTGTCTGAACCAGCCCAAGTGCGTCGGTATCACCGTCTGGGGAGTTGCTGACCCCGTAAGTGCCTGTCTCCGTTCGGAACCCCAGGAAATACGTGGCATACGAATACCGGAATCTCTCTTTTAGGACTCGTGGCGCTCCAGCTCCAGCCCTCTGCTCTTCGACAGCAACTACAACCCCAAGGCTGCTTATACCGCTATTGCGAACGCTCTCTAGCGGTCGTCTCTGTCACTGGTAAAGCTTGCAGCTTAATCTAGGCGAATTCCGTGACTGAAATGTCGTCGTGATCGTAGGGTGAATGGTTGGAGGTCGCTTTTTTGTTTATTTCACCCGAACTGAGCCATTATTCCGTTGCTGAATCTTTCTCTTCTTGCATTGATCAATGCTGAGCATCGTTTTTATACAAGGTTGGTAGTTTACGTGCAATCCTGAGGGCGGGCCAGTAGAATCGCGTTGCCTGCCACAATCTTACTGTCAGTTAACTACCCATCGTCACCATTTACTCAATCCGACGAACCTGTATGGAACTTGGATTGAAAGTTTACATCTTCAAGGTTTCCTGAAGTATAACTAAGGTACCTGTGATCCTTCCAACCTTTGTTTTTCCAATGTAAGCAGGGACGCCCTGGGTTGGAATAGCCACGCTTACAGTAACGTTAGCGCTTCCTGATGTTTGTTACTTACCAGTCAGTCACCTGACCAATGAAGCTAAGAGACCCAAGTTACCTTCCCCTCACACTAACTACCTACTGTTAACTCCGTATCTACTAATGGTAGTTAAACATTTCTATGCTTCGTTCTTTTCTTGTTGATTATTCTCGTGTTGTTTACCCGAGCCCGCTGGCACTGCACCGTACTGCACCGCACTGTACTGCACCGCACTGTACTGCACTGCACCACACATGCGATGCGATGACTTGGCAAGCACAGCTTCAGAGCTACCACTTTTCAGGCACCAACTATGGACTGGAGATCGGCCAGAACTCTGGCAGTGTTTCCGCCCAGTTCCATCTTCCCCCAGGTAAAAAAAAAAAAAAAGAAAAAAAAAAAACGCGCCTAGGACCACTGTGACGTCCCTGCCGCCCGAAAATGAACGTGAAACACTAAGTAGTATTTTATCCTATGCGGACCTTTAGAGCGACCCGAAACCCCGCCGAGCCCGTTATCCACCGTCCCCTTTTTGCGGAACCCTGACTATGTTGACTGTGGGTCGCTGGTGGATAAGCTCGATGCGATCTGTGCGGTGCCGGCTTCTAGGACAGCGATTGTAGGTCTTGGGGGACTTGGGTGAGTGTGATTTGTTTTCCGTTTACCGTATTGATTTTCCCTGCCTGACCTCGTCTCGAAAAAAAAAAAAAAAAGCAAATCACAGTTAGCGATTGAGTACTCCTACCGGGTGCGGAAGAGGTCACCGGAGACGTGGGTGCTATGGATTCATGCCAGCAACACAGTCCGTCTGGAATTGAGCTACCGAGAACTGGCGGACCGGCTCAAGATCTACGGGCGCCACCATCCGCAGGCCAACATATTCGAGCTGATCAGTAGTTGGCTGAACGACGCCCGCCATGGCCGGTGGATCTTGGTCCTGGACAACCTCGATGACGAGCACATGCTCTTCAAACCTTTACAACCTCGCGGATCACTTGCTGATGCGGCGGCGGCGGCGACGGCGACGGCGAAGGATGTCGGGGCAGCCCGACCGCTCATTGCGTTGCTCCCCACATGTCCCAATGGAGCCATCATCGTCACCACGCGGAATAGAAATGTCGCCATCAATCTCGGGTATGAACGGAACATTCTGACCATCAACCCGATGGACGAAACTTCCGGGCTGGCGCTCCTTCGGAAAAAGCTTCCGATTGGTGACGAAGGCAGCTTGAGTGAAGCGCGCCTGCTTCTCCGGGCCCTCGAGTTCATCCCCCTGGCGATCATGCAGGCGATCGCCGTGATCAGATCGCGAGACCCCCGGGGCTCGGTTCTGCAGTACCGCGAAGAGCTCGGGAGGAATCTTCGCCTTCTGGACCACGAGGCTCATGAGGCCCATGCGCAGCGGGACTATGAAGCCAATAACTCCATTCTGGGGACGTGGAAGATCTCGTTCGAGTATATCAGGCGAGCGCGATGGTCCGCCGCCAGGTTGCTCGCCGTGATGAGCTTCTACAATCACCAGGGCATTCCCGAGTGCCTTCTCCGAGGCTTCGACGACGACGACGACGACGACGGGTTTCATCAGGCTACTACCGATGAAACCTGGGATTGCCGGTTGACTGGTGTGCCTGATGATGAGAATGACGATGGCGCAGATGGTGAAAGTGGCGACGAAGCCGCGGATGGCGGCACTAAGAAGAATGATGACTTTGAAGCGGACATCCGGATCCTGCGCGACTTCTCGTTCCTCTCGGTTACACACGATAAACACATGTTTCAATCCCACAGGCTGGTGCAACGGGCGATCAAAAGGTGGCTGGAGGCGCGGGAGCCTGAAATGGGCTCGCAAAGGATCGCGTTGCGCAGTCTCGATCGCAACTTTCCGTTCAGTGACTACGTTAATGTGGAGAGTTGCCGGCTTTTGTTTCCGCACCTCAGGAAAGCCATTCGGGCAAGGCCCTCGACTCCGGAGGCAACCGCAGCTTGGCTGAGTTTGCTTGTGAAAGGCGCGGGCTACGCCTTCACCGTCGGAAACTGGAAGGAGGCGGGCCGCATGGGCTCCATGCTGAGATTGTGGGGAGCGCAGAACCTCGGTGAGCCCGGCAACATAGCCACTACCTTTATGGGTGGTCTTTATCAAGCATGGGCCGAATGTATGCGACATAGACTGCCAGTGGCTGAAAGGCTACTGGCGCGATCGGTGAAGATCGCCAAAGAAAGTTTGGGAGAGGACCACCCACAGACGTGGGAAACTATGCTCGAGCTCGCAGACATGTATAGCTGGGCAGGGCGCTTCCTGGAGGCTCAAGCACTCAGAGTCGAAGTGGCACATAGAGACGGAGCTGTTGATAGTGGGCACAGTAATGAGTTGGCACTCTCGGCCACCAATGGCGACAGCCAGCATGGAGAATCCAGCCGGATGGAGCAGATGTTATCATCTGTACTTCGTGCAACTAAGCAGATGATGGGACTCGAGCACCCGTTGGCATTCCATCATAGTCTCAATCTGGTCGATATTTACATGTCGCAACACCGATGGCAGGATGCCGAACGGGTACTCGCACCGCTGGCCCAGAGTCACCAAGACCCCGAGTCTTTCTTAATGCTGCTTAGCATCACTAATCTCGCGAGCGTGTATGAGCACCAGAAGCGATGGCCAGCGGCAGAGGCCTGTTACCTGCGCGCTCTAGCCGGGATTCGGACGACATTAGACCGAGGGCACCGGCTTCATCAACATCTTCAGCGTGCGCTGGCAAATCTTTACCTACGACAAGGACAAATCCAGAAGGCTGAACTGCATTTGTTGTGCCTGATCGATCTTCAACACCGTGCGCCTGCGGAGCACGACCCTGATCTCCTCGCTACACTGCACAGTCTCGTCTGTGTGTACAAATCCCAGAAACGATGGGAGGATGCACGGCAAACCATGTCCAAGATCACGCAGATGGCCGCTGGGCTTGATGGCGGAAATCATCAGGACACCATTGGCGCCAGGGCGGTGCTCAGCAGACATGACACGGCTATCCAAGAACCAAAAGAAGAACAGAGGGCTCTGGTTGAATCCCATCCGAATCGGTCTCCTTCCAGTCTTGATGCAGCGATTGGGCTGTTTCTGGGCGGAGGTGCTGTTTGGCTGTCCTTGCTGGCCGGCAAAGGGCCCGGCCACCGTCCGTGAACCTTGAATCTTTCATAGAGTGGCATTCGAGGCGTTAATAGCATACTAGCTTTCCACAAATCTTCTGGGCGGGGGAATCCTTCCAAGTTGCCTTGTGTCAACTACCAGTAGGTGGCGTGACATATTCTTGTCCCAAATTTTGTCACAGATTCAGGAGTAACTCAACGTTTAGTATATGGTCTGAAAGTATGTATGTAATAATTAAGTATCCTATAAAATATTCAAATCACTGATTGACTGCCCTGGTAAAAGCAGCGGCACCTCCACCGGGGTAAATAGATGGGACATGTAGCAAAACCGCTCACCATATACATATACGGAGTAACTACTGTACTGTACACTGATAATAACGGAGGGCCTCCGCCGGGAGGCACCTCACCGCCTCCCCAGCCGCGTGTAAGATAGTCTCTTAATAGCGGAAATCCACGTCTTCCACGCTTCCCTCAGATAATATATTCAGTATGTGGCAACGGTACTTGACAAGCGTCCGCAACTGCCGAAACGAAGCGCTACAGGGGGGGGGGGGGGGACTCCACTTCAGCCTTGGAAGACTTTAGCGCTAACTTGGCGTACAGACATAGTAGTAAAGGAAATCACTCCGTATCCGACCTGGACCCTGCAGTCTTAAAGTGATACAAGGGGTCTCATTTCCAATGAACGGAGGCTTATTCGCCAATAACCACCCCCCTCCCCCACCTCTAAATGAGCTCGAGCTTCTGCACCCAAGGTTTCCCCGCATAAATTGTAGAAGCTGGGCACTTCTGCCGATATCCCCCCCCCTGGGAGAGTAACTTATTCAAGGGTCCTTCAGAAGACCCACTAGCTATCCTGTTGAACTTGACATGCCATTGGAATGGAGAGCCCCGAGGTTGCAGTTCTTCATTTCATCCACTTTAGCCATCGGATGTAGGTTTTCACCCTCCCTTCGTAGCGTAGCTTGCCTACACGGAGTCCATGTGACAGTGACATTCTGAAGATTATCGCCAAGCAATGGAATGTTCAAATCGAGATCGGCAGGGACCTTTCCCTTCCCTAGAGTTCTCTTTGGGACGGAGGGGGGGGAGGGGGGGGGTCCCAAGGATATTCCTGTCCCCGGTATGTGGGCATAGATGTAGTTGATTTGGCTCACAACGATCTAATACTCTTGCGCCCAAAGGATTGTCCATTCGTTGGAGCTTTTTCTTGGACTAACGAAAGAAGCCATAATGTCCCGAGTAATCTATTCTTTCTAGTTCAAACTACCTTGGCCTTGGTCGGTAAGAATACCAAGGTCGGGATAATCACTGGTATGTTGGCAGTGGCTGCTGCAGTATACAAGTAGTCCGCCGCATTCATTCTAGCCACGCCCCGTTTACTTGTGCTTCACGGCCTCAACAACCACTGTTGACTAACCAAGGCGATGCCCTCGAATTACACATTGGAGCGGAAAAAGGGTCAAAGTATCCTGTTGCTTGCTTTCGACTCCCAAATGCTCCTTTGCTTCTCTAGGTCTCTTGTACCCACCCCCACCCAGTAGAAGAACTGTAGGACGGCCCGTCCTGCGACAGGGATATAATATCGCAAACAAGAGAGCAATTAGTATGACAACAGAACCGATAGGTAGATTCCCCCCCCCAAGATCCAAGCTTATCTAAGTCTTACTTCGCCCTCTGTGTCCGAATCTCCTCAGAAAACAGACTCCCCGGATCGAAAAAAACAGTCTCACAAGGCACACACAACTAGCATAATACATATTTGTGCTGCCCAGTACTTCCCATTCTTTTCCCTGGCGTAAACTTTCCGCCTATAGAGCTTAAGACCGAAGCTTTCTCCGGGAAACCCGCAAGTATAGTATAGCACCTACCGACCTCTCCGGAATCAAATCAGTACTGCCATTAGCCCAAAACCTTCATTTTAAGAAATATGAACAAATCAAACCACTCTAACCTCCCCACCCAGCCTACCCCAACACAAAAAGCTTTAAATATCATGCCTCGCGAACCGACTCGCCAACCTCAACCGTCTCCCAAACCTGAGCAGCACAAACGGATACGGCACAAACAACACAGCCAAACACCCGAGCAGCGTACACGCCCACCCAACCCCCAGATTGCGAAACATGGCCGTCGCGAACAGCGGGAACGCCGCCCCGAAGCTCGACCGCATAAAGTCGTTTCCCGCCAGCACCGAGGCCGCGTACGTGGGGTACGCGTGCGCCTCGTACGTGAAGATGCTATTGAAAATCAGACACCCGCCCACCGAGAACAGCCCGGACGCGAGGATGGGTACAATCCAGTGCACACTCGCGAAGTTGCCGGTCCAGCCGAACCAGAACAGGGAGAAGGCCAGACAGACAGCGCCGACGCAGGCGGAGGGGAGCTGAGCCTCCGGGGGCAGGTTGCCGTTGCGATCGAGGTAGCGGATCTGGTAGTGGGATTTCCAGTAGAAGTAGCCCGGGATGGCGAGGCAGATTGTGCCGACTAGAATGCCTAGGAAGGCGAGGCCGTTTTGGCCGGCGTTGAAGCCGTGGAGGTCTTCGAAGATGATGGGGAAGGCTTCGAACCAGATGTAGAGGATTCCGTAAATCAAAGAGATGTAGAGGTTGAGGAGGAAGACGATGGGCTCGAGGAAGCTGAGTTGGAAGGGGCGGATTAGGGCTTCGAAGAGGAGGTCCTGTTGTTCCCGCATCACCATGCCATTAGAGATTGCTTCCGGGTGTGATGCGTCACGGTCTGATTCGACTTGTCTCTGATCTAGAGGAAAGAAATTAGGCTCACCTTCTTGCTCACCCTCCGCAACTCCAGCTCCGACTCAGACACACAGTCCGCATCCCCGGTAATTTTGCGCACGCGCGCCGCCCGCCGCGAGAGGATATTGGGCGCGTACGTCTCCGGCAGGCCCACGAACAGCACCACCAACGTAAACCCGGACACCCACATCAGCGGCCAGATTGTCCAGGTCCACCCCTTCGCGGCGGCCGCGAACCCGCCCACCAACGGCCCCAGCACGGGCGCCGAGATGGCGAAGCACCCCCATACGGCGATCATATAGTCGCGGGCCCGCGGACTCCAGATATCGCCCATCGAGGCGCCGCCCGTGGCGAGCGCGGGTGAGCCGAAGAACCCCGTCAGAAACCGAAAGGCCAAGAACATGCCCAGGTTGCGGGCGTAGATGACCCCGAAGTTGAAGAAGACGAAGACCACCAGCGTCAGCACGTAGGTGGGGCTGCGGCCCACGGCGGGGAGCTCGGACAGAGGCGACAGCAGCATCGGGCCCACCCCGTACCCCAGCACGAAGAGCGTCAGCCCCAGCGTTGCGGCCACGCTGCTGATCCCGAAGTGCTGCGCCGCCGAGGGGATTCCCGGCGAGTAGATGGCGGAGCCGATGTAGATGGCGAAGGTGAGGAGCCAGATCTGCGAGCTAACCAGGAGTTTCTTGGGGATGCTCCAGTTTTGGGGGTTCTGTTCGTATTATTAGCAAGGGGCTCAGTGCTAGGGGTAGAGTGATGTATGAAGGCATCCATACCTCGGGGTCATCCGGCGCCCAAGTGATGATGGTAGGGCTGCCGCGCTGTGCCGATGAGGGCAGTGCCGGGGCGGAGGTGACAGTGGACGTCCTTCTCCCCACGCGGGACGCCTGCGACATAACCGTGTACAAACCATAGGCTTCGAGGTCTTCTTCATAGCTATCGTACTCCGAGCCCGATATCTCAGATTGCGCGGGTTTGGTCTCCTCCGAGGTTTTGACGTATGTGGTCCAGATGGAGGGGTCTTCTTCCTCGGGGAAGCGCAGAAGCCGGCCGCCGCTGAACAGACGCACCAGCTTGCCAAACCCGGTGTCGCGGATCGTTTCGATCATGGCGATTGTGTGCAGTCCAGCCAGTTAAGACATTGATCCTGGTGTGGATTTGCAGTCATTTACCAAAGTAGACGCCCGTGTTATAGAGTCCCGTGAAGCTTCGTGACTATATCCGTATAGCCGGGCGTAAATCCGCATGACGTTGCCGAAACTCACGCTGAGGAGGCGAGGGGGCGCACCAGTAATTGTATTCGTTGGATGGGCGGTCGTGACATCAATGCATCAGAGCGGCGGTATCTGGACCCTGGTTAAAGCTTTTTTGACTCTGGATCTGGATCACCAAGCTCGGTCCGGGCGGGTTTGTCTCTCTCATCGGTGAGGTTTAACGCCGCGGGCGAAGTCCTGGCCACTGTCTTGGGAGTACTCGGAACGACCCAAACTCTGATCAATAAATTCCTATCTAGGTAGTAGAGATGAGAAATTGCGTCTTATTCCAGATATTTCTATGCATGTTCTTTTGTATGAGGATAATCTTCGTTCGTCAACCCGAAGTGTGAATTAACCATCGGTGTAGCGATCTCGGAGAGCACCATTCACACATTAGAAATCCATAATTTTTTACTAGGTATCCGCCCTATCACAAAGTTGAGATGGCTTAGAATCATACGAAAAGGGTATCTTAGTATTCCCCAAAGGAGTGGGAAATGAAGGAATTAGTCTATTGAATCTATCTATCTATGCTATGCTATTCTTTTCCAGAAGGGTCAAAGCCAACCCTTCCCTCTATCTACTTCTACATTGCGCGATGCTTCAAACCCTATCGGTTACATGCCAGACCACCGAAATTGGAAATACAATTCAATGCTTCACGGATCTTGCCGTTCCGCGCTGCGAAACAATCGGACAATCTAGTCCTGGCACTGCTGCACCTCCTCAGTCTAGTAGCTTGCCTTAATGATATCGGAAGCCCGCTCGGCGACCGCATACAGAGTGCTGGTCAAATGCCCGCAGAGCTGGAAGGGGAGGATGGAGGCATCGACCACGCGGAGGTTCCGGGTGCCATAGACCTTGAGCTCGGGGCTGACGACGCCGCCCTTCTCGCGGGGCAGCATGCTGTTCGTGCCGACGGGGTGGTAGTTGGTGCGGTCTGATTTCATTGTCAGGTTAGCGGTGACTGCTGCAGGCTATGCTTATCGCCATCATCCAAAGGAGAAGAGATTTGAAAGGAAGGAAATCTTACAGGTCGACTCAATCCACTTGGTCCACGTAGCGCTGGTTGCATTGGCCGGAAGCATCTGGAGGCCCGGGGAGACCTCCTCGCCCACCAGCCCGCTCAGCGGGGCGGTCCCCAACGCCTTGCGAATGTACTGCGCCACCGTGACCTGTGCCTCGGCGTCCTGGGCGAACATGAAGTAGTTGGGGTTGATGGCAGGGAGGTCGGAGGCGTTGGCGGACTGGATGTGGATGCTGCCGCGGGAGAACGGGAGCAGGGGCCAGTACTCGATGGCGAAGGACTGTCCGCTTGGGGCAAATACGACCTCCGTGTAGGGCACCTGCGCCTCGAAGATCAGATCGTACTGGCGCTCGAACGCCTCCAGGAGATTGGCGGCCTGGACGGCCCCGTGCGAGGCGTTGGCAACGGTCTGCGCGTAGCTGGCGAGCTGGGACTTGACGTAGGTAGCCAGCGCCGTGGCGTTGTCCTCGCCGTACAGCTGGTTGACCGAGGGCAGGACGGAGAAGGTGGCCAGGCCGGTCAGGGTGTCGACGCCGTCCCAGGTGAGGCCGTTGTTGGTCTGGTCCTGCAGGTTCTCACCGACGGTGGTCAGGTTGACCTTGAAGGGAATGTTGTGCTTGCTGAGGAGGGCCGGGTTGCCCACGCCCGATAGCTCGAGAATGGCGGGCGAGCGCAGCGCACCGGCCGACAGAATGACCTCCTTGTCTGCGTAGATCGTCTGCGTGCCGTACTCGTTGGTGATCTCGACTCCCACAGCGACAGCCTCCTCGCTTTGGGTGGTGTTGGCCCAGATGACCTTGTTCGCACGCGTGTTGGAGATGATCTTCAAGTTCGAGCGGGCTTCGTAGGGCCAGTAGTAGGCGCGGGCGGCGTCTTCGCGAACATTCATCTCTCGGTCCAGGGTGTCAGGGTGGACGGTGAATCCGACCATCTGACCTCCCTCCGAGTCTGGGTTGTACTCAACGCCCAGCTTCGCAAAGGTCTGCTCCAGGACGGGGAAGACGCTGCCGTTGGTCATGGAGGTGGGCCAACCGACCTTCAGAGGGCCGTGCAGGCCATGGTAGCTGGCATTGTAACTGGCTCCGTGGGCAATCTGGTCCTTGGTGGGCACTTGAAAGCCCTCCGATTTCTTGTAGTACTGCAACAGGGTCTCCCAGTTCCAACCTTCGTTTCCGAACTTCTCCCAGAGATCGATCTGCACGTCCTGGGCTCGGGTGTAGGACATTCCTGCGCGGGAGAGCTGGTCAGTACACAGCATGGTTCTTTTTTCTGACTTGGGTTTGCGTTGGAGGGAAAGAAGACAAGCCTACCATTGATAGTGCTGGTACCACCCAGAGCCTTTCCAGCACGGATCGTCTGCTGCAGACCCCCTGCGTAGGTCTGGTTTTCAGTTTGGTAGGCCCAGTCAACCTGCGTACCAAATGCGGTGCTGTAGCCCATAACATTCGACACATTGAAGTTGTTCAAGGCGGACTCGCCGGCCTCGATGACCGCCACCGTGACATTGCTCATCTCCGAGAGGCGGTTGGCCACCACCAAGCCACTGGTGCCTCCACCGACAATGACGAAATCATAGTGAGCGGGCGAGCCAGTATGGGACTTGGCCGCCGCGCCTAGCGAGAAGGCCGCAAGAGCAAGAGAGGGAAGAAGCATCCTGGCGATAGATTGAGGTGATGATAGACACACACCATGATCAGACGTCAAGATCCGTCTCTTTATACACAACCCCCGAGCCCGACCACGTGCCTAACATGCACGAGGGTCCTTATCAAGCTCATCTGCAGGCACCAGGCACCACCTCCGAAATGTCATCCTTCACGCTTGGTAAGACTGACCATTTGCTGAATCAAGCCTTAACAATATCAACCGCGCGGAACGCCCCGTATAAGAGTGGATCCTGGACATGATACCTGGCCAATCTAGAGTCTCCGGCCGTGATTGCTCAACCTGACAGACTGATTTACGAGGTTCTTAGTCAAAGATTAATCACTCAGGGTCTCCGGGCCAAGACGGGACACCGGTGTAAATCCCGCACGGCATGCCGATTTCTCAGGCCATGTTTGTTGTGAGTGCTTCGGCATGCCGAAAGGTGAGATTTCCGAGAGCACAACGCCCGTCGCAAAAACCAAATAAATTAGTCAAAAGATCCTAGAATGTTCTACACTATATTTTGGACTAGTGGGAACTTGCAGGATAACAGATCAACCAGCATGCATAACAAAATCACAACCATCAGTCGGTATTGGGGAAAAATGTGCAAGTGGAAGGAACAGCTCCCCACTACATCATTTGGGCCTTTTCTACGCTCTCGTATCACAGCGCCTGAAGAAAATAGTACGCGTATCTTTTTTCTATGCTTCTCCCCAGTCTCACCGGTTTATATATTCTTGATTACGAGATGGTATCTGTTATCGCATCAAGCCTATTTTATTATGAGTATAGCCCACGAGCCAAAAAATGCTGCAATCATACATACCTGTCTGCTATCTTTACAAGCATGCAGTTTCTGACTGGAATGACTGCAATATCCATGTCTGAGTTGTATATTGTATAAATGAGTAGGGCAGGGGAAGGTGAGACACGCTCATGCGATCTAGGCGTGGGCATGGCGGCAAATTGCCATGGAATACTATCAAGTCAAGCAGATCTCAACCTTCTTATGCTACAATGATTAGAACATTCGTCTCATGAATTAGAACATAAATTTGAAGTGACAACGTGGGTAGGGTCTAGCCGTCTCCCCTCAAAGCAATTGCGGCAGCACGGATCAGTCGACCTATACTACGACGACCATAGCAATGTTGCTGTAGATATTTTCTTTTCATTATCTTTTCTTCCTTTTGTTCCTTTGCCACCCCTTGGTCAAAGGTTGTTGCTCAATTGTGCGATGGTGGTACGATTCCCGAGGGGAACCCGCAGTCCACGGAACCGGCCCTCAAATGCAACCTGCACGACCCATGGTTCACCATTTTGGCAGATATCCACGTCATGGAGATCCTCTGCAGCATCATAGATGTAGCTTAGATCCAGCCTAATTATGGCCCAGCCCGTAGCCCCAAGACAGAAGACCGTGACGTCCTCGAAAGGACGTCTTCCCAAATTCTGTGAATTCTGTGGTCCGTTCTCGACTGCCGGACCCTCCCGATGCTGCAACGAGGGCCCTCACGCACACAATCTGACCCAGACTCTGGACCAGTGACTCGGAACCAAGCATTGAATTTGAAAAAAAGATCACGTTGGAGCGCCCTGGGGCAGGAGTGTGGAGTGCAGTACATGTACACCACCCACAACCCCGCCCTGTGATGAAGGACATGATATCACTACCCACCACTTTGTATACACTAACATGGATGGAAGCCCCCAGAAGTTAAAACATCCGTACATATCTGTGAATTGATTCCCACCTCCACTTCATTGTCGATTTTACCCCACGTCTAGTACCTTAATCCTCTCTCTCTCGCAGAGATAAGCTCTTCACCATGGCGCCCCGAATTGCCATCGTCTATGTATGGTCCCCTTCCGTGCCTACCAACGGCTTCTCCCATCAACCACACCTCAACTAATCACTGAATATGATGATTCCAGTACTCGATGTACGGCCACATCGAGAAACTCGCCCAAGCCGAGCTCAAGGGTATCCAATCCGCAGGCGGCACCGCCGACCTCTACCAGTAAGCATGCCCCTACCACCCACAAACACCACACCCACGATTCCCCCCTCCTCAAGCCCCTTGCCCCCATTCCACCCACCCTCACCCCCACCCCCACCCCCCAAACCTAACACCCGCTCCAGAATCAAAGAAACCCTCCCCGACGAGGTCCTAGCCAAGATGCACGCACCGCCCAAATCCACCGCCGTCCCCATCCTCGAGAAACCGGAGCAGCTCCTCGACTACGACGCGGCGCTCTTCGGCATCCCCACGCGCTACGGCAACTTCCCCGCGCAGTTCAAGGCCTTCTGGGACCGCACCGGCGGCATCTGGGCGACCGGCGGGTTCTACGGCAAGTACGCGGGCCTCTTCGTCTCGACGGGCACGCTGGGCGGCGGCCAGGAGTCGACCGCCATCGCCGCCATGAGCACCCTCGCCCACCACGGGTTCCTGTACGTGCCGCTCGGCTACAAGACGGCCTTCCCGCTGCTGGCGAATCTGGAGGAGATCCATGGCGGGTCCGCGTGGGGGGCGGGGACTTTTGCGGTATGTCTTTTTTTTTTCTTATTTTCTTTCTTTCTTGCTTGCTTGGTTGGTTGGTTGGGGTTGAGAGGGGGGTGTGTGTGTGGTAGGGGGTCTTTGGGAATTGTGTGCTGATTCTTGTTGATGGGATTTAGGGCGCCGATGGGTCCCGCCAGCCGACGGCGTTGGAGCTCCAGATTGCCGAGACGCAGGGGAAGTCGTTCTACGAGCATCTCTCCCGTGTGAATTTCGCGTGACTACATGATAGTCCGGCTAAGGCGGAGGCCCCGACGGCTTCTGCGGGGCAGCAGGGAGATACGGCGAAGACGACGCAGCCGGAGGGAACTGTGCAGCAGGGGGGTAGTGGTGGTGGTGGTGGTGGTGGTGGGAGTGCTCAGGCGACTCAGCCAGCTCAGCCAGCAAAGAAAGAGGGTCCATGCGGGCTACCCTCGAAATGTACTATGATTTAATCGCCTGGTTTTTCTGGTCTGGTCATAGTGAACATGGAGATGGTCTATGGCTTGCGTGAGTTGCTTGATATAGTTGATATATCTATAGATTATACCTGGTAATCATCATTTGAGGCTTGAAACAACACGACCCCGAGGAGATGTCTGCTATTGGGGTGGATCGAAGGAAAGTGGACTACAACTGTACTCACGACATGACCACTCCACCTTGGCCACCTAGATTACAACTAAGTTCAATTGACTTTAGATTGGCGCAGAGTTGAATAATCGGGCGAAGGAAACGGTTCACAACTCCCAAGGTTCAACTGAGTTCGAAGCACGATCTTGATGCTTACAGACTGACAGACGTCATTCTCCAAGCCACGGTCTTCGTCTCTTGGGCTTCTATGACCAAAGTTGTTAGCAAGCTAACACTTATACGCCCAATACCATTAGTTGTGTGTCATGTTCCGATCTTCAACACTGGTGAGCCTTGCAAGAGCCCATCCTCTCTCTCTCTCTCTCTCTCTTCTAGGAACCCAGTGCCTGGCACCTCCAGTTCTCCGGACGGTCGGGATCCCCGCGTCCCTGATACTGGGCCAGCTTGGGATGGGCACAAATAGGCCGTTGGCGCGTGATGGCATCCATTGTGGTAAAATTGGCGTAGGCGGTCCCGATGACCGCGTCCAGCGCCGTGCCATTCTCGACCCATTCCATCAGCGCCAGCAGGACGTCATGCTTCGCATCGTGGAAGTTCGGCACTGAGTACTTCCCGTTGGTTGTCATACTGATCCCGGTGATGTAGTACGGAGCGTTCACGTAATCGGCTGTGTCAAGGCAATGCCTGTTCAACGACGAGCAAGTTAGTTACCGGCCTGGGGACAAGGATCCTTGACCAAGCTTTGAGGGGAAAATCCCACTGATCCCATCCCAGGGATAGGAAAGAAGCGATAGAAGTTATCCACGTGTACACCCTGAGGGGTGGGAGTGCGATCGATCTGCTCGTAGAGGTAGTAACTGGCCCCCGTGGCGATGCCACCATCGCTCATGCCATGATAATGGAGCAGCTTGCCTCCCCCGTGGGAGAAGGCACTCAGATTGTAGGCCGCCGCATCGGCCTGCCCGGGATCGAGCCGCTCGGAGAGTTGGATCACATCCTCGTTGAACGATTGCCACGCCCACTCGGGCCCCAACCCCAGCATGTATTGGATGTATCCGAGTCCGATGATGTTCGGCGCCCCCGCCGTCGATGTTCAGAGTCCAGAAGTGCTCCGAGCCGCGAAGCCAGGCCGGGAAGACCAGGGTCGAGTTTGTGGCCCGGAAATCTCGACTGAGGGTGTCGAACGTCTGCAGCTGCGCGGCCGTCAGACATTCCGCATCGGTGGGATCGGTCACGGCTGAGGAGCATAGCAGCGTTTCGGGGTTGAAGTTGCATCCAAGAGGGTCGGAGATGATCGTCTAAGCATGTTTTCCAGTGACCCGAACTCGTACCTCGACTTGCGTGCTGTTAGGTGTAAGAAAAAGTCGAGACTCACATCAACGAGACCGTCCTGGCCATCACACTGCCGCAGCACTTCCCTGCCGATGACATCAAATTTGCTCGTGGGAATCATGGTGATGTTCGAAATGTAGTTCACGTATCCCACCCAGAACTGCCATATTTGCTGAAGGGACTAATTTTGGAGGCGCCGTCAGAGGAAGAGAGGAGCGATGAGACGGGGCGGGGAGAAAGCCAATGTTCATCAGGTTACATAGCACTCACCGTCCACCACGCAGGCGCGCCTGCGATAATTCCGTCAAAATCCCTCGGGAATGCTTCCGCCTCTTTGAACCCTTGGCGGCCACCAGTGCTACAGCCTTGTTGATAGTAGTGGAACGGAACGAGGGCCTGGTCCCGTAGAAGGCCTTGGTGATCTGCTTGCCGTATATCACCGTCTCGTGCAAGGCCCGCCACCCCCAATTGACCTGCGAATCGGGGTTTTGGTACGCTCAACTTGCATCGGTTGCGGTACTGTTGTGACCAGTGTCCGTGGAGAAGACGGCGTGGCCATATTTCACCCCGGTGCCCTATCCCTCTCGGGAGGTTATTTGTGAGGGATGATACGGGCTGGGATTCTGTGCTGGGTGATTTCCGTACCATGTCCACCCAATTCACTCCTCCTGCCAAGCCTCCATTTCCAATGTTCCTGCGTGTGAAGAGATTCCACGTCAAATCGTACTGTAGAGTACCCATTTGGTGTTGAAAGGGGCGGGGGAGGGAGGGGGAACATGAGTTCAGGGTTGGCCCACTCACAGCGTACGACCATTCCATTGGGAGGGAAGGAAAAGACCGAGGCCAAAGCCAGCGTTGGCTGTGTCTCCCAACACGGTGGCACCAATGGCGCAGAGATTGGGGAGATCGATCGGGTCGGTTGGCCAGCCCGTATCCCCTCGGGGCACTGTGAAGGTGCCGTCCTCGGGCATCGCGGTCACAAAAGAGAGGCTGACATTTGGTGGTAGGAGGGAGTTTACAGCATCCCAGTCGCAGTCCAGAGTAGCATGGGCGGTTCCACTACTCAGAAGTAGGGGGAGAAGCGCTCGAAGATACCTGTTCATTGTGAAATCCCTGGTTATCTTACCTTAGTCCACGAAGCAAAGCAATACATAGGCTAGGGAGGAGGGGAGAGACTACTTATGATCCGGTTTTGTGAACTCCGATGGATTTTGTCCGGGCCAGGTGGTTAAGTTATTACGCGGTCCTCATATCAAATTCACCCACCATGGTGCAAAAGAAGCCCTGAGATATGCGGGGATAATACGTTTCGTCCCGTTCGTCCCGTTCGTCCCACAAAAGCTCGGCTTGATCAGGCCGCCAGAGCACGAAAACCCCACGCAACCCCGCAATTTGCCCCCGTGCTTTTGCCCCAGAACAAGAATCTCGTTACTGTTGAGGTCTCGAGACTGGTCTAGCTGCGCCAGACTAGCTGCAAAGCCGTGCATGCTTCCCCTCAGATGGCTACATGGGAATGGCACGGTCCTTGTTTTTTTTCCGTGGTGGATATACATACATCAGAGATGGACATCATCTCGGGCAGTCAACCCAGGTAGCCCTGGATGGGGCAAGTTAGTTGTATTGATAGAGTGGGAAGTGAGGGTCGGTTGGTATGATTTCATACGAGGTAGTGAATTTGCCCTTGGTTGTGGTGTGTATACCTGCTTCCTGGTACACTGCACAAAAGGGTATTCTTTGCGGAAAGTTGTATCCTTTTCAACGTACGGTATCGGACCGCATACTATGGATAAGTTCTATGAAGACCTAGGTAAAGTCCTGGAACTGCCTTCTTTGAACTTCAAATAACATTTCATACCGTTATTGCTTAAGGCTTCGAGCCTACGAACAATAGTCCAGAAATAATTAGTTCATTCGTCTGAGAATATTATGTGTTGTAGAAAACTCTAAAAGAACAGAGAACAGGATGACTACAGTATTATTACTTCCGAGAATCACCCTGTTCAAAGACTAAGTTGACATGTCCAATTAATCGTATCCCCTGTCATATACGTTCAATCCACCGATCTCATGCTATCTGGGAAAAAAGCCACCTTGCGATTGAGCATCTATATCGAAGGCAACCGGAGCCTTAGGAAGTACCCGATTGGCGGTCCATTTCGACAGGGTGTATCGAAGAGCATGATACTGGACAGAGTGCGAAGTTGTCGGCGTTAATGAATTATTTGGATGGTTGTTCGCAAACGCTTGGGGGTAGATGGAGATGTAACCTAGAAGATTGTGTTTCAGTATGGTGCGCATGATAGTCGTCTAGACAAGCTATAGCTATTAGACGACACCTCATAAGTGTTCTGCCTGCTTTGCCTTCCAGTCTTGATCCATACTCACTAAAGGAAAGTAGCTCTCGGGTTTACTCTTGACGATATCCTGGAGAGAAACACCACAGCGCAGTTAAGTCGACTTCGATAGGCCATCCATCGTCTTCTGTGCTTCAGTGTCCCACCCTGCAGGTCCAACTCATGGCCCATGTCAGCTGAAAGACTCTCACTGACACACCGTGGAAGAAAGTGCAAACAACGCGAGCCGGATATCAAAAATCCAGCATCATTCACTGTAAAACTCGCTTAACGTGCCAAAACCGGCCGGCAATCTCTTCATCATTCATTCACTGATTCCCTAGATCCTCACGGACTGGGCTATAAATATGACCTCTATCACCACCGATCCCCCTCCTTCTTTCTTCCCCACCATCCTCTCTCTCTTTCATTCATCCTCCTCTTCTCGTCTCTCCTTCATCATCCCCATCCATCATTGATCCTCTCTTTCGATCCTTTCCATCTGAAAACACCCAGTCTTTCCTTCAAGATGCTCTCTTTCAAATTCATACTCCTACTCTTCTTTGGTCTGTTTATGCAGACTGTCCTGGCCACCTCTTATGGCCTTGTTTCCGATGTTGTTACTCCTGGTGACGACGATAAAGCGTCCCAGGCCCCTGGAAATGGATTTGTCACTGCTGTTTCTGACTTGGGTGATGATACCTCTGACAACGGTCTCGTTGAGGTGACTACTGGTATCTCTGACAACAGTCTCGATGAGATGACTACTAGTACCTCCTCTGCCGATACTTTCCCGAATCGCAAGCCTGTATGTCCTCCGCCTTTGAGAAGATGTTCATGTACAAAGCCAACTTATACCAGAAGAGCTGCTGGGGCATATGCTCCCCCTCGAACATGTGTCTCTGTAGGCACAAGAGCGTCCGGGTGTATTGCTACTGTGAAACCCCCGGCAAGAAGTGCAGCTGTGGGCGTGACGCGCTGGCTTCCAGGGACGTGATCGAGGCTGACGTAGAGGATGCTGTCGTTGATGAGGGTACGGTTACTGATGTCGGTGTTGATGGTGCTGATATCTCTGATGCTGGCTCCTCTGATGCGGCCGTCTCTGACAATGTCCGCTCTTACGACGCTTCTGAAGACATCGACTCATCCGACGAAGACACGTCACCCATCAGCATCCTCTCGAACAAAGGCGTAAGCCCCCTCCCCCTTCTATATCCCCATAACCACGGCACAATCTGATAGTCTTTCAGAAACAGCAATGCCACGGCAAGTGCACCAAGTGCCTCGGCAACTGCAAGGACAAGTACCAGTGCCTGTGCAAGGGACGCGATGTCGTCGCCCGTTGTGGATGCGAGAGACTCGGGGAGAAGTGCCAGTGCAAGGGGCCGTGGCGTGCGGTTCGGGACGTTACCTCAGTCAACAGCACTACGGCCGATGAAATGGAGAGCGCTACACCTGCCGCGGATGAAGCTGCAGACGATGTCGACGATGCAGCAGCCCCAGTCCCCGGTGTTTCTCTCATCAGCGACAGCGAGCTCATGGAGTCCAAACCTACGGTCAGTTCTTACCTTGGACCATTAGAATGTGCTACTAACGCGGAGTGAGTGCAGACCTGCCACGGGGTGATGTGCTCCAAGGACGGCAAATGCCACTGCAAGCATGGGCCCTACAACATCGTCTGCCCCTGCCACCGACTTGGTGCTCCCTGCTACTGCAAGAACTGGCGCCGCGATGATGGTCTTTCTGAGAATGTCGACGCGGCTGTGGCAGAGACAGTCGATACCACCACCACCCCTGCGACTCCGGTGGCTGATGACAACACCCCCACCCCCACCCCCGAAGACGAAGATGCGGAAGCGTCCTCACAACCTGGTTTCTCGCACGCCGTGAACGATGAATTCTCCACCCTCCAGCGAGTACGTCCTCCCCTTTCCTCCCCTTTTATTCTCCCAAAACAGAAAAACCACCACCACACACAACCAGATACTAACCCACCCCCAAACAGACCTGCTACGGCACCTGCAGCCGCAAGCACAAATGCAACTGCCGCGGCAAGACCTGTCGCTGCCAGATCCCCGGCGAGAGCTGCAAATGCGTCTTCCCCTTCCTGCCCCCGCGGGATCTTGAATCCATCCCCACATTCCCCGGTGACGAGGCCGAGGCCGAGGCGGAGGTAGATGATACGGTCATCGAAAACACCGCTACCTCATCGACTGAGGACTCCACCACCGAAATCAACCCCCAGGACGACAGCCCCCTCAACCCCGAGGAAGACGCCACCGACACCGAAACCGCAACCTCCCTGGTGGGCATCGAAACTGAAAACTCTCCGCTCGTCGCGCGTGGCGAGGTAAGCAGCAGCCCTACCCTCCAATCCACCCACCACCTAACCACCTACTTGAATCCATATATATCGACTAACATATGCAATACAAGCCATGCTGGGGCGTCTGCGACAAATACCGGCACTGCTACTGCGGCCACATCCGGACCAATTGCAACTGCTCCAAGCGCGGCCACCGGTGCTACTGCGGCTCGGGACCCAACGATCTGCCTCCGGGGATGGGGTCGGGGGTGACATACTGATTGGTTCCATCGGCAAAGACACTTGGACTTGGTCACGTTTTCACCACTTGGTGATAGTACACTTGGTTCTAGTAAGTCAAAGGAATCTTGGTCGGGGTTGAGGCGCGGAGGGTTTAACACTGGGGGGAGTTTGAGGATGACAGTATGCTAACATACCTGCCTGGGCATAGGGGCATCCGTATTTTCCCTCGATCGTCAGCGTCAGCGTCAGCGTCAGCGTCACCGTGGAATTCATCATGTGTTTGCGTTGGACTCGATACGGTACAAAATTCTGGCGGGTTGGGAACGGTGTTGACTTTGGTGTCTGTCTGGACAAAGACAAATCCGGGTGTTGTTGTTGAGATATTGAACTGTGTTGTGCTGTACCTGGACATGCGGTGGGTGATGTTTGCTATTCTTGGCTTGGACCTGTGTCCTTCGTCAAATGATGATATGGTATGGGGTTACTTGAAATGGAAAAAAAAAGTTATGATGCTTTGCATCGCATAACGCAGTGCAAGTTGTGTAACTGACGGCGTCGTGTGTGTGGAGGCAGACCTTGATTCTTCTACAGTTCTGCTCTGCTTCGCTGGGGCATGAGGGGATCACATAACCCGGTTATCTTCGTCTGCTTCTAGCTGGATAGTCGTTAAGGATGGTCATTATCTAGGTGATTAGAAACTGCAGCAAAGACAGGTCTGCTCGTGTCAGAGGTAGATGATTGTAAATTGCCATGACTACTTAAATAGTCATGATGATCGATTGTAGCGCCCAAACTCCCCCCCCCTTCCTTCCCATACCATACAGTACACGAGCGATGAGAAAATCGAAACCAAGAAAAAGAGACCAGGGATATTTTTGACAAACCCGCAAACATTGACACAAAAAAAAAAAAAAAAGGAAACCCGGAGTTCGAGACTCTGGATCCGCCTGCACGCAACAGACAACAACCTCTGGTCAAAAGGACCGGAAAGAGCGGATCAAGATGCGAAGGATGCATCACGACGGAACAGCCTCCGAATCATCCTTGACCTCCACCTCCGCCTCCACCTCCACCTCCACCCCCTCCGTCGACTCTAGCGGCTCCGGCTGCGCCTCCCCCTCCGCCGCCGGCGGATCCAGCTCCATCCCCGCCAGCAGCGCCCCTTCCTGGCCGGCTATCGTGCGGAACAGCCCCAGCTCCGCCTCGACCAGATCATCGAAGATCGCCTCCTTCTCCAACCAGGCCTCCTTGCGCTTGCCCAGGATCGTCTCCCCGGCCGCCCGCAGCTGCTCGCCTTCCTTGCGCGCCCAGTGGATCTGCCGCAGCAGTAGCCGGTACAGCTGGGGCCCCTCGAGCAGCAGCTCGTGCACGTCGAACCCCTTCTCCGAGCCCACGGGCGGCACGGACAGATCCTCCTCCGTCTCCTCGGTCGCGCTCTCGCCGTAGTCGCCAAATGGCTCCTCCCCGCCCTTGGGCTGCGAGAGCTTCAGCCTGATGCGCTGCACCTTGCCCGCCGGCGTCCCCGTCGGGGTCGGCGCGGCCGAGGAGGAGGCGGCGGCGGCGACCGCGGCCGCCGCCGCGAGGGTGGTGTGGTGTTTGGGGACGGGGTCCGACGGGCGGAGGGCCTCGGTTTCGTGGACGGTGCGCATGTGTTTGGCCAGGGCGTCGGAGCGGGTGAAACTGCGGTCGCATTCTTTTTTCCGTCGGGTCAATTAGTACCAAATGCCATTCTCGGAAGGGGAAACCTCTCTAGAAAGGTCTCTGCGGCGGGGCAAAAAAAAAAAGAAAGGATCAAAGGACGAACCAGGCAAGGCGCAGTAGAACGGCTTCTCGCGGGTGTGGCTCCGCATATGGGCGCGCAACGCATAGCCGCTGGCATGCGTCTGCCCCTTCCGACTGCAGTCGGCCCACTCGCACGAGTACTTCTTCTGCCGGCTGCCGACGTGCTCGTCGTGGATGTGCTTGACCAGCCCGTCCATGTTGCCCAAATCGCCGGCGTCGCACCCGTCCCAGCGGCACACGGTCACCTGGTCGTTGGCCTGACCGCTGTAGTCGTCGTCGATGCTGCCGCCGATCAGCGCGTACGTGCCGGGCGAGTTGGGGATCTCGCCCGAGGTGTCGGAGGAGATGGAGGTCGAGGGTGAGGGCGGCGGGAGGTCGTCTGGGAAGGTAGTCGAGACCGGGGTGGCACGGTCCCAGGAGGTGACGCCGCCGGTGCGACGGCGTTTCGAGGGGGGCATGTTGGAGTTGGTGACGGAGCCGGAGGGGGAGAAGGGTTGCTTGAGGTCGTCGCGGTCCGACATGTCCTCGTCGGAGGCGATGGAGGAGAGGGGGGAGCCCGGTGATTCTGTCATTGTGACAGATTGGAGGGTGGAGGAGTGGAGGTCAGGTGATTTTGTGGGTGAGAAATTTTGGCGATAGGGATAGGAGTGAATGCAGGTGGTGGTGATGGAATAGATTATGGTTGTTGTTTGGGAGACGGAGAGAGAGCAAGAGGGCGCGGACGGAGGCCGGAGATTATGCGATCCATGATCGCATCTCGAGTACACCGATTTGGTAGAGGCACGTGACCGGTCAGCGGCGGAGGAACAAAACCTGGCCACTGCCTTCAAGGTTCAGTTCTCCTCCTTCTCTCTTCTTTCCTCCGTCTTTCTCAGTCAACTGCGCAGGCGCAGTGCAATCTCAAGAGATTTGAATGATAATAATGTTTCACGTCTAATCCACCTCTATTTCGAACTAACAAGAAGTGTAAGTCTGGCTGTTCATCCTCCCTGCCACACCACCACCACACCATCACCACACACAACAACAACAACAACACAAGAACACAACAACCCCGATATGATGAGCAAAAATGAAGAATTCTGCAATTCGGACAGTCTCCTAATACACTGTGAGATTGGATGTTGACTCTTCTACACTTGATCTGATCTATCGATCCCTTGATTCTCGTTATTCAAGCCCCCAAGCTCTGTCAACACGAAGCTGACAGGCCGCTTATCCAGGCATTAAACAACAACTATCATATCACATCCAAGCCATAATACCATCATTCAAGCAATCTCAAACTTCTTCTCAATCCATGTGTAATTATCGTAATCAGCATCGCCCCTGGTATCCCCCGCCAGATTCCGCCATCCCCGCCAGATTCTCAGGAGGACCTAGCTGACGTGCTCTGGGTAGCGTGTGAAGTACCCGCGGGAGGAAGGTAGAGCAGGCGATTCTCCGAGGTGTCGTAGAGATAAGGTCCTCTTCCAGTATCACTCTACACAAGACACATAATCTACTAGCTGTGGCCCGAGCCAGCTCACTTCTGGTAATATAGTAAATAATCCCCAACAAGCAATGTCAAAACAATCATCAATGGTAGAGCAGATGGCCCCCAAGATCCCATCATCAACTCTTCATCAGTAGGGCCGTACGCATCACAAAGCCACGCATCAAAGAAAAAATTTCAATCCACGGAACCACAGCACCCAGAAGTAAAGTACATCAGTCCAAGACGGACACGTCTCGCGAATTCATCAAGTCATAAGCTCATCATCATATCATCGCAACACACACATCCTACACACAGCACCATCCAACGGGCGCTGAGCCCCTTTATATCATATCTTCCTCCTTGCACAGGCAATCAAGCATACTGCGCCATGGGCACCCGCCTCGACCGTCCCGCCGACCGAGACCGAAGGCTCGGGGTGGACCCATACTCGGACGGATGGTGCTCCTCGATCTCATCCGGGTACATGGTCCGTGGTTGGTGATGGTCATATCCCGCGTGGCTCTGCGCGCGCTGATGGCGCCGTTCGCGCTTGTGTTCGCACTCCTCACGCAACTTCTGGCGCTCCTTCCGGAGCTCAGCCGCATGTTTCCATTCATCCGCGGCGCCTTTGATACCCCAGGCGGCGATGCCCACGCTGGCCACATCGCCGAGATTGGCCTTGAGGCGCCGGCGGCGCGCTTCCTCCGGGGTGATCTCGCCCTCGCGGAGCTGCTCGGCTCGTTTCTTGTGTTTTTCCATGTTTTCATAGAGCTCATGGGCGGCGTGGATTGTGGCCACGGTCGCCAGGCCGGTCTTGACCAGCGTCTTGCGCGTTAGTTTCTTCTGGCGCTTCTCCTCATCGGTACTGCTTCCTAAGTCAGAGTCACAATCCTCGGTGCTGTTGGAGTTGGAACGGGGCTCATCCGGGGCACGGGTACGGCTATAGCCAGCTTCGTCGGCGTGAACAATTGGTCGACTCACATCTCTAGAATGTCGGGAGCGCCGCGGGCTTCGGTGACGGCGATACTCATTGTCGCTATAGTCGTCGGGGTAATCATCGCGACGGGACGAGCGGCGGCCATCTCGGTCCCGGCTGTCCCGGCTGTCCCGGCGGTGGTCCTTCTCGCTCAGACCCAGCGCCTCCATCCCCTTGTGGATGTAGTCCGAGACGCTCTTGCTCCGCGGTCTCGGACGACGGTCCTCGTAGCTGTCCTGCGAGAGAGATCGGCCCCGACTCCGGTCCCGGGGACGGGACCTGGAGCGGAACCGATCGTATGCTTCCTTGCCGATCGCAGCCAAGGCGCCTGTGGCAGCGAGATTCTTCACGCCACTGTTGCTCTGGGAGCGTCCATGGTGCCGGCCGCGGGAACGGGAGCGGGATCGGGACCCGTTGAGGAAGTGGTTGGCGGCGAGCCCGGCCAGGGTCGATTCCACGACATGACGCTTCGAGTGCTTCTTGGGATCGCGGTCCACCAGTCCATCCGTGCCCCCGGCCGCGATGGCAGCGGTCAAGATCCGCTTCCCCTTGGCGCCAGTCCACTCCCCGGGGTCCTTGCGGACGCGGAATGCCTCGATGGCTCCGGCGGTCAGAGCGGCCCGCATCGCCTGTGCGATGCGTTGCTCGCTTTTCTCGCGCCGATGGCGACTCCGCGAGCGAGTCGGAGACGGCGAGTAGGAGTAGGATTTGCGGTCGCGGGCCTGCGAGCGGCCGCGCTCCCGATGTCTCGAGCCCGACGAAGCAAGCGATCCCAACCCCAGCGCCCCCAGGGCTTGCTCGGAGATGGACTTGCGTCGGCGCGGTGGGGGCGAGCGGCTGTCGGAAGGGGACCGGGAGTATCGACCCCTGTCATCTAGGCAAGGTCAGCACGTTGGGTTGACTGGGGACTTTATTCTAGCTCGTCCGAGATAATTGGTGTGAGAGAACATCTGGTGGATATACGTACGTCGATCGTCATGGCGTCTGGAGCGGCGATGTGAGTGTCGATAGTAGTCGGAGCCGTCGTCGTAAGGGTCGCGGGGGTTCACGGAGTGGGAACGGCGCACACTTTCGTGGACGGTGGACGCGCGGGTGGGTTTTCCCTGCGGGGGAATGCCGTAGCCGTACTCGTAGCCATAATCGGCGGGGGGATAGTCGCGGTGGACGGCCTCGAAGGACTCGACACTGCCATCCCGATGATGACGCACAACATCGGTTTGATGGCGAGAGGGGGGATAATAGTAGTCAGGGTTATAGCCAGCAGAAGGGCGAGAGGAATATTGGCGCCCGTCGTAGTAGGCCATG
Source organism: Aspergillus brunneoviolaceus CBS 621.78 (assembly GCF_003184695.1). Taxonomy (NCBI): domain Eukaryota; kingdom Fungi; phylum Ascomycota; class Eurotiomycetes; order Eurotiales; family Aspergillaceae; genus Aspergillus; species Aspergillus brunneoviolaceus. Next base: position 162,210 of record NW_020290799.1, on the reverse strand, counting down.
GTCACAAAGTCACAAACTGGCGAAGCGGGGGTTGGTTGGATGTTTCGGTGGAGGGGTTCAAGATGAAGCGATGGTTAACCTAAGCCATGCAGACAATGGTGAGTTGATGGTGGACGGATGGATGGGATGATAGTGATGGGGTGAAATAAGGAGGAGGACGAGATGATGATAAAAGGGATAAAAGAGAGGAATGAGAGAGTGGAAGAAAAGAAGTTGGAAGAGGTGATGATGGGATGAAAAGGAAAGTCAGTTGGTATTGGTAGTCTACTAGTTCTCAGGCCAATTCAGGCATTTACAGGCACTTCATTGGATCTCCCGATCTGGCAGTGGCGACCGGCACGGCTGGCTGGCTGGCTTGCTGGCTTGCTGGCTTGCATTCGATTCACCAAAAGAATACTCCCTCTCCCTCAGTGACGTCGTAGTCCAGTCTACCCCTCAGTGACTTCTGCAAAGGCTAGAACATCCACCACTCACTCAGGTACCATCCAGGTACCCTGTTGCTTTCTCCCTCTTCTTGATGAGTCTCCCACGGCCATTGTTTGTTTCTGCCCATCTCGGCCGGAGGAGGGTCCATCAAAACAGCACGAGTTAACTGTCCCTCAGGCAGTCAGTCAGTCAGTCGGGCAACCCTTCCTCCACTATTGTGAAACAAATCCCCTCGGTGGGGGATGGGGCTCGGCTATTGGTGAGGCGAGAGCATACCATTATCCCCCATGATGAAAGGCGTGTCACCATCCCATTCAGCCGAGTCTTGTTGTCCTTCGGCCCAGACGCTCTCAGTAAGCAAAAGCATCCCAGCTAAACTGACATCATCGTCGTCGGCCTGAGTCAGTTAAAGTCTACCCAAAACTACCACCACCACCACCACCATCATCCTGGTCAAGAATGAGGTCGATGGACAGGCATCCACGTAGGACCAACCTATAGCCGTAAAGAAGTATAGAAAGTATAGAAAGTTAGGGATGAAGTAGAGATAGAGAAGTGGTCCCTTCCCGGTGGCTGTTCCAGACTTGCACTCTTTGTGTTTGTCTCCCCGGCTTTTCCGTCCCCGCCCGTTCCGTGGTTCAAATCCCCTTACCTACTGAGGATTGGACACGGCAGACACCCATACGACATAACTTACTATACACGACGTGAATTAAATAGGTAGGCACTGGAAGAGGACATCTAATTCAGGTATATGGAAAAAGCACAGTGATCAGATTGTTATAGATCTTCAGGTGGATATCATCGCATTCGGAAACTCCATCTTGACAGGCGGTCATGCAGTAGTGACCCCGTCAATTCCTCGTAGCCCTCACACATAGGCACAAAACTTATTGTACAAGATAAAACACATTTTTTGTGGTGGATCCCTTCCCCCGGGTAGAAACTCCAGATAAGCAAGAAACAAATCAAAGACAGATGAGGTATTCATGGCAGACAGGAGAACAGAATCTAAAACGCTTGAGAACACCCACGCAACCCAACAAAAGAATGGGTCGCATATGCAAAGTGAGTAATCACAAATGGAAACATGGACAAGAAGACAAATTGAGGAAGTGAAATCAAGGCAGGAAATGCATGGAGAGAAAATGGAAGGGGAAACAAATACACGCGGCTCTCCGTGCCGTCTATACACAATAGAACAGATGAACAGAACGAGGGATCAAGCCCCAAATCGTCCAAAGAATGGGAACAAAGTCTATCCTGCAATCGAAAATTCGTCCAGCTCGGACGATGCACAAAATGGGAAACTCCCATACTGAAGGCGTATGCTCCAGGGGACCGCACAGCGGTCACCCTCAGCGCCGGTCAATCCCTCATATCGAGCTAGATTGACCATGGAAGAGGGAAAAGGTCGGAAAGAAGGAGAAGGAGAAGGAGAAGGAGAATAAGGTAAAAAACCAGAAAAAATTCTCAGTTCTCTCATCATACTCGTGGTGGCATGGCATCGTAAGAGGATTTCTCCCGCTGGGCCTGGCTGGTCGACCGCTGGTGGGCGTAGGTGGAAGAAGCGGTGCTTCTCCGGGTCGACCAGCTGCTGCTCCCATCGCTGTCCCGGTCGGTGGCCATCCCCGTGGGCATCTCTTCAGAGTGAGTCCGGTGCGTCCGGATATGCTGCTTCATGTTGTCCTTGCGGGTGAACGCCTTGTTGCAGATCGGGCAATGGACGCTTTTCTCCCCAGTGTGCTTCTTGCCGTGGCGGGCGGCATGGCCCGAGGTGGTAAAAGTTGCGGTGCAGCCATGGCTGGCAGCAAAAGGGCAAGGGTACTTGTTCTTCCGAACCCCCGATTTTGCAGCCATGCTTTCCTTGGTCGTGCTTCCAATCGAAGGCTGCGGGGACGGAGGCTCGACCACCGAGCTCCCACTGATCCGCTTCTCTGCCATGGGCCGGTAGCCATGAGGTTCTTGCCGACTAAGGTGGTAATGCGATCGAACGCTGGCGCCGCTGCTCATATAGTCGTAGGAACAGTCGGAGGAGCCGGGAGATGTGGGCTGCGTGGGTTCAGACACGGGTTCGTAAGGATGGCGCGCCAAAGCGGGGGATACTGATGGGGAGTTCGTGTAGGCATGGTGGTGGTGGTGGTGGTGTTGATGGTGGTAGCGGAAATCAGGGGTTAATGTCCTTGTCGTCGTCGTCGTCGTCGTTGGTTGAGGCTCATAGTGGTAAGAGGAATATGAAGAGCTGGAGTTTTGTCGAGAGATCCCGGGGGCAGACCGCACAGTAAAGGCCGGGTTGTCGTCGTTGTTCAAGATCGACACAAAGCTTGCTTGACAACTAGCCATCTTGTCCACAAGATGCAATCGATCTGTTCGAGTCATAATTAGTTCCGAGTTCAGTCCCTCTGTCCTCTGTCATCAATCGCTTTGTCGTTCTTATCTAAGCTATCTATCTGTGCTTCGGAGTTCCGGCTCCCGTCGACCATGTATCTCCGCGAATGGTTCAACAGACCAACAAACCTCTGCAAATTGAACCAAAAAAAAACTCAAGGAACGAAAAACATACGAAGAAAGCATGGTCAGGGAACTAAGAGATCCAAAGTACGTACCCAGTTAGTAAGGAGAATGTTTGCCTTGTCGGAATCACTTCGTGTAACGAGGACCCCCCTCGATCTGTAAAAAAGACCCCTGGAGAGCGCTGAAATGGAAGATGCAATGCACACAATCAGCTCGTTGCTGGGTCTTCCGTCTTTGGTCGGATAGGAGAAATTTCGCTGTAAGCGATAATTCCCCACGGATGTGACTGAGACAACGAGACAATCACCCGATGTCGATCACTTCGAGGGCTGTCGATGCGCGGGGTCCACCGGCTGCTGGAGGAGTAGGGCAAATAAAACAGTAATTGCAATTCAGCCCAGTCGATTTGGCAGGGCTCGGAGATAATCCCAACAAGCACGGAGAATGACGGAATGACACTCGAGACACACACACGCACGCACACACACACAAACAAATTGCACGGCGATCAAGGCGGTTGATGTTCTGTCTGTGAGCTGACCGTGGTTGTTGTATGTAGATACAGGAGGCGATAAGAGCGGATAGATGAGGATCGGCCGAAAGTGGGAAAGCTGCAGAGCAATGAAGGATAGACAAAGCCTGAGGTGTCGCAGGAAGAGAGAAAGAGGGAGACGAGTAGGATTCGGAAGGAAGGTAGTATGGGAGTTGAGGTTTAGTGTGAGTCGGTGATATCAAAATTGGAAATTAGGGAGAGGATGTCGAATGAGACGGGCAGACCAAGAATATTAAAAGGCGAGAGAGCGAGAAGGGGTGAGAGGAGAAGTGGAGGGTGGGCACAAGAGGTGACGAACGGTCGAACCAGCGACTTTTCGTCTTTTCGTCGCAGTAAAAGAAGCATCTTGAAACCCGTCCAGGGTCTCTCCAGAAGCTCTGGCCATGTCCAAAGTCCGTCAGTTGAGTTAACTCACTAGTGGACTAGTTCATAGTAGGTGGGAAATGGATTTAATGGATAATGGATTCATGGATAATGTCCACGACGCTAGTTCGTCGGGGTGGAGTACAAAATAGGCATCATCATTTATGGTAAGTTAACTGTTATGGGAAGAAAAAAAAAAGATAAAATCGAAACCAAGAATTACAGAAAAAGAAGACAGAAAAAAAAGACGGCAAGAAAAAAACAAAAAAAGAATTCTCGGTTGGTTCGTTGGGTGAGCCAGAGAGCCAGAGAAGAAGAGAAACGGACTCTTGGGAAGACCCTAACTGGAGAACAGCCACAGGGTCTATGCCAATAGCGTCCTCCCGCTTCTTGAGCCGACCAGATTAGATGGGGTTTAATTTCCCATTTGTCTCTCCTTGTCCTTTACTACTCATAACTCATGCCTTCGTGGTCCGTACTCAGTAGTTACGAGCACAAAAGAATAATCAGGTCTCAGCCCGGATATGCAAGTTTCCATTCATCCATGAATCTCATTCCTTTCCTTCAGGTTTCCTCTGCTCTTTGCCCCTCCGATAACGCCGAAGTGCATAACCATTTCGGCATTAGTTCTACCCGCTAGTTATCCGCACAATCAACCCCTTAGTCAGTCAGTCAGTCAGACGGTAAACTTCCAACAAAAACCCCAAGAAAAAAAGGTTTCAATCCAATCTTCTCAACAGCCACGCGGATTGAACCAGTCGAAGTGGGTGTGAGGTGTGGCTCGGCTCCTGTCATCGTAATGATACTGGTAATAATAGTAAGAAGTAAAACATTAGGAACGGGGCTTGTTTTCCCCCCGTTTCTGCATTGGGATCTTGTAACGACTAAGGAAGACTACTCAAGCTTAGCTCCGAGGTGACCTCGTCATCCAGAGGGGGAGTCCGTCAGCTAAAAAAGGGCCGATGGCCCCCTTTCAGGGCCCAATAGCCCCTCTTCTTCCCACCGAGGCTTGGATCTAAACTACCTAGATCCCTGGCTGGTACGTGTCCCTGTCGTCAGCTAAATGGGCGGGAGGAGAGAAAGCAGTGGTATCTACGGAGTAACTGGTGAGCGCATTGTTCCCGCACTGTCTCAGCCATCGTGTCAGTCGATTGTACCGATTGTACAGTGTTGTCCAGTACAGATGTAGTGCAGGATACCAAAAGGAAGACGGCTGTATGTCTATCGATGATATGTGAGTGTGTGTGGAACTCAATTGCTGAGCTAAAGACGACAATCAGACGCAAGAATGAATAACGAATGGATGTCTCGGCCGCTGTTGTCAGTTCAGGTTATCGGCACTAAGACCAACCAGATGCAAGCATAAACTTTCCAGGGTTCCTGAGTACTGCATGGTATTGATTGGTATTTGGTATCAATCGTCTTCCGAGTGGCAACCACAACCACACTTGCTGCTTGTCAAGATCAATCCCGATGATTAAGCAGCCAGCCGGTGGTCAACCCGTTGCCTTGCTGTCCTTCCCTGTTGCCCTAGCCTGCCACCCTCAACGAGCACTTTCTCTCCGAGAATGAGGTATGGGGTGTATAGATTAAGAGTAAGCGTGTTTACACAATAATGAGAATCCGCGCAAATAGCCCACACAGTGCCCTGCTCGAGTTTCTAACCGGGAGCAAACGCCGTAGATCGTTGCCTGCCGTGGCCAGATGTCAATTGCTCCGTCCTCCGTCCTTCTCCTGCTCCTCCTCACCCCCTGGTCACCATCCCCAGAAGGAGGCTTACGGACAAGCTTTTAGCCACGCTGTACTGGAATCTGATGGGACGAAATGAATGGGTTTGAACTGGGCATCTAACGCTAGTCACGATACTTAGCATCACGTCCAGTGCCTTGATTGGTGACGATGGGGCAGGTCAATCTGGATCAAACCCTCAAACTGTTCTTTCCCACCCCCGAGTACTCCGGAGAGAGGGAAAGAGAAAAAATCTAGCAAGCGCTTACGACACATCCTGATACTTTTTTTTTCTCCGAGAGCACACGGTGTCAAAGTACCAGAGATCTGAGCTGATTTTCTTCACCTCCGGGATCGTCTCAAATGTCCCTTTGTGGTACTCTTCTCCGATCCCCGATCGGAGGTCGGAGGTTAAACCTTGCGATGAAACTCTCGGACGAGTGAACTCTATGAGAGGGTGTTTGAAACTCGGTTAACTGTCCGCATGATGTGGAGAGAGAGGAAGAGGGAGACTGAGAACTTCGAAAGAGAGGTTCGATCTGTTTGGTTCTCTGGTTCTCAGAAGAACGGGCTTAATCAGTACGCGTATCAACAGATAGCGCAAACAACCTTAGCCCCATCCGTATCTTAAATTTCCCTTTCCCTTTCCTTTTCCATCTTTCTCAAGCTCCAAAGAAATTATCCCGACATTCTGGAAAAACGCCCCACCCAGAACCGGAAATAGCTTCGATTTCAATAGTAGCGGCGGCGAGACACACAGTTTCGGTCGGGACTTTTTCTTTCTGTCTACCAATAATAGCCCCAGGGGACAAGTCATCGCTTACTGTGCGCTTTTGTTATCATCACAAAAACGACAATGGTTTCTTGACCCCCTCCCCGGCTTGCTGACTCCTGCTGGTGAGCAGATGACAGCGCCCAACGGCTGCAAAGCATGCATATATCCCTCTCATATCATCTGACTGTTGTGTCTCAATCAACATCCCTATAATGCATTCACTGTGGGCAAATGACTTCATCATGACAAGTGATGTCTTCCCATCTCGGGTGCCGGATTGCATGATCGTCCCTGTCAGTCAAGAAGGGAAATCATGTACAGTAACCACAGTAGGCACCAATCAACCCACGAACCATCCAGGGCCTCCTCCCCTCCCTCTTTCAAATCTCCCTCACATGTCCAAATCTCCATCGAAGTGTTCCCTAACGCTAAAAATGCTAAACCGAGCTTGGCTTCCTGGCTAAACACGAACTTTGGTCAATCATGGCTAATCCATGCATACGTGTACTCTGGCTAAACGTCGCCGGAGCCCCATCTGGCCGGGGCTCTGACGCGCCATGCGCTGGCCCCCCCTCCCCTTCTTCCCCAATCACAATTAGCTGCTGCATCACTTTCAGAGGGTGTCTGTTTCCTTGTATTCGCCAGGTAGAGTAGTAGATGTAGATAACATCTCAAGGGGATATCAACTAGGGTAGCTGGATGCGCACCACCCAATAGCCCATCTATGTTATTTACCATACACGCTACTCGTGCTCATTCCAAGCTGGCAGACATGCTTGCTCCCCTTGGACCCTGAATCCCGACCAGCAGCGCACTGGTGGTGGTGATTGATCGTCTCAGTCTTCGCTTGCGTCTTCCATCTGTACGATCTACTACGTAGTTCATCCAGAAGCAAAACTAAGGAACTGTGGAAACCCCTCTCGGTTCTTGATCCATCAGACGCGTCAGAGGATCGGATATAACGTCAGGAAAGAGTAGTCCGCCCCTCTCTCCTGCCCTTCGCTAACTGCCCCCCGAGCCCCGACTAATCTCCTCGCCAGGGCCCTGGAGAACCACCATTGGCCAGATCCAAGGGGATCCAAGAATGTTGATGCCTAGGGACTCGAATCGTTGACAATAATTGACATTTGTGCTGTGCAAATCGGGGAGACAGGTGACGCAAAATGGTCACCCTCACGGTTTAATGAACATCCGCTGGTGGGTAGAGCGAGCACAGTGCATGTACTGTACAGTACACATATGTACGAGTTGTTGTACTCCGTTAAAACTTGACCCTTCTGTCTTCCCGAGATACGCCTTTCCAATCTTTATCCGGGGCAAAACCTCGGAGTAGGTCAATGTGTGGTACTGTACGGAGGACCCAGTGACCATCCATGATTCCGGTGAATTGAAGATCTTAGTCATCGTAATCATGTCATAGCCAACTTGGATGGCATGGGCATGGGCATGGATCTCAAAACGAGGGGGGGGGGGGGGAGAAGAGCCCCTGGGGGACCAAACAGCTTCCAATCTACCTAATCTGCAGGGCTGCGCAGCTTCTGACAGCAGCGGCTCGATTTCGAGGGATTGGACCCGGGAAGCAGAAAACTAACTGCGATGCCAAGCATCTCGAGGGGAAAGGCTGTTCAATCAGAAACTGCGTTGGTGTTTCTTTTTGGTTTGCGATCTGGCGCAGCCGCGTATGCGTACTGTTAGTCTAAGCGCCCGTCGGGCTGGGAGTATACCGATGAGTAATTTCCTACCTCTGATCCTGACCCTGACTTTTGCCGATGATGTCTCGGGAGTGAGACATGGATAGGGCGAAGGTGCTTGGGGGGGTTTTTCCGAGACTGGGTGCTGGAACTGCTTACCACAAGGTATACAGTCATTCTTTGCTTCATGACCCTTTTGATCGTAGCAACAGCCATTGAGCAATCACAATGAAAGGCTAAAAGTAGTGATAAGGTCCGACCTTATGACCTCCGTCCCGCAGGCTGAGGTGGCGTGGCTGAGCTAGCGCAGGGTATACGAGTCCCTACAGCACCAAGACTTGTGGCACACACTATCTACGTACACAATCTACTCGAGTGGCACTTGTCTATAGATTGTGGAAGAAAAGAAGATCTAGGGTCAGGTCGTCCCCCTTCCCTCATCTGGAACCATAATCAAAGAACCAAACCCACCACGTACCCATCAATCGCTTACAGCAAATAGCCGGGCAAAATCCAGACAAAACCCTCCATCATCGGCACTTAGTCATCCGCCCGCTGCCGAGCCAACCGAGGCGCTGTAGATCAGCCTGTTTTTGTTTTTGTTTTTTTTTATTTTTTTTTTTCGGTACTGTTTCTCAACAAACAATTCACGCCGGTGATAATCTGGATGACATCCTCCAGTATCTGAGACTAATGTCCAGCCAATGTCCCAAGAAAAGGAAAAGAATGCAAATTTTTCCCGCTTCGGAAACTCACATGATCAAATGATGATGAGATGATCCTCGTGGAACAAGAAGGGAAGCGGAAGAAGATCTGCCAGAATGTCTTGGCAGCAGACAAAAGGCTAGATTGACTAAGCGGCAAGTGAGTAAGCTTGGTACCCGTAAGGCGAAAACCCCTTCCCGGTCAAGGGTTATTGGTTCCCATGGACCAGAAATCTGCTTAAGATGGAGATACGCAGCATGAAGAAACAACGGTCCAGAGCAGATCTTCACGAGATTCTTCTGAAGACAGATGTCGCTCCAACCACTCCCTTAACTTTCTTCACCTTAACCACTTTAGGACTCAATCATTTTTCTCCATTTCGGTGATCGCAGCAAACGATGATGCACCCTTGTTTCTGATCTAGACTGAGACGATCTGTAAGCGAGACCGCCAAGCCCGGTTTCGATTCCGGGTACGTACGTACTGTGCGTATGTGCATAATCAGACACAACTACGGAGTACTCAGTAAAAGTGACGACGACGACCCTGATTGACCCTTCCGTAGTGGTTCTCTATTCCTGGCTATCCCCGCCCACAAGTTGAAACAACCGCTGACTCAACAGCAGAGAACTACTTTGATAGTACTCGTTGTCATAACTAGATGAAGCTCATCCAGATACATCGCCTCCGTATCTACATATACTGTAACGGAGCACGTACGACGCAAAATCCCATCTTTGGTCCCTGGATCCGTGACCGCGACCCAGACCCATAGATTCCCAAGTCCCGAGCCCCTGGACAGCCAACCCGGCACGGAACTCTGCGTATAATATTTTACCCGGAAGGCGTGCGCGACCCAACTGTCAATGCCTGGCTGGCTCTGCAGTAAACTTTTCCTGCCTATTCAATTTGCTTAGAGTATACTGGCAGACAGACTCGGAACGAGGATCCAATCCATCAGAAAATTGACTTTACACACACACACACACACACACACACAATCAAAAAACTTTTTCCCACCCGTCGGCCAGCCGACGAATCATCTTCCTCACAATCCGATTTACCCCAAAAGTAAACAATAATAAACACTGGAACCAAGAAAACAAAAACAGTGGGACAAGTGCCGAGAAAAAAAGTCAGAGACAGACACCCAAAAAGAAGCAGGCGGCAGGCCAGAGAGACAAAAGCCCTATGGACCCTTAATCCTCAACTTCGAATTCTGCTACGGTGCTACCCCGAACTAGCACGGAGCCAAGCCTCTGGAGATTAAAGCCCACTGAACTAACGACGCGCTCGGAGGGGACCAGGGGCGATGTATGTCTCTAGTGTACGAAACGGTAAGTCATGATACGTGGTTGTTTTGGTTTTTTTTTTTTTTGTCTTGGTCGTGTCTTGGCTCGGGTCTAGCTCTTCCCTTTCCCTTCTGTCGGGAATTCCGGAGCAAGAGGGAACCGCCAACAATGTCTTTTGCATGTGGAAAACGGTGTAGGGTAACGGACAGCAATATCCGGGCTGAGACAATGATTCAGATCGAAGCGAAGCGACCAGGTGTTCATGAGTCGTTATGTTCGAGTGAGATTCGAGACTGACGGAGTACAACGAAGAGACGTACTGTAGACTAGTTAGTCTTCTTTCATCTTGAGTCGTCTCGGAGAACATCAATCCCGTACCCTAATAGCCACCACCAACTTGACTTACTACATGCTTGCGCCGCAACAGACGGAGAGAGGGGAAAGGGACGCGTGTGCATCCCTCGGATTTAAGGTTAGCTTGACAAGCCACGGAACTGCAGGGTTTGTTGACGACCCTTTTCTCTCGCGCTCGCTCTCTCTCCGCATGAAGACAAAACAGCCGAGACGGGATGGGAACTAGTGATCACGAAAGCGTCTCGTGGTTGAGGGTGGTGATGACTTTGAGCGGCACTAACTTGAGCAGTGAGGACGCAGTAGACAGATAGGTTAAGGCTTGATGATTCGCAGATCGACGTCCATAGTAGGTGCACAACCCAAGAGGTCGAGGGGTCTAGCCAGATCAACAACCCTACTTTTTAAGTCGTCACGGATACCGGATCGGGAAAAGGGTGCTGGACTCGCCACGAGAGCGGGATCGGATTGGACCTTACTGCGACTATATCAATATTGGCCGTTGAAGGGCGACTCGGATGTAGATACACAGGAAGTACATGGTCCCCCACCGTGAGGGACGATACCACATCTGCCAATGTCAACATGTTGGTTGGTTGGGGTTAGTCTCGTCCCTTCATAAGCACAGAACTCTGCCATTGAACCGAAAGGAAACAAGAGTAGAAGAAAGTCCTACAGTAATCATCAACCACAGGCTCAGGCCTCCTCCGACTCACTAACTACAAGTAGTCTACAATACACGTACGTACGTCCTCAGAACACTTGACTCTCCTCGGCCCTGAGATCTTCAGGGTCCGAAAAGAAAGTTTGGGAACCGTAGCTTGGTCGGATTTATTACGTAGGCCCACTTCAAACAATCCCCGAACAGAATACGAGTGCGAGCTTGAATTCCCAGCTCAGGGTCGTCGTTCTTGTGTTTTTCTTTTTTTTTTTTTTCCCTTTTCTTCTTGGGAATTAAATTTTTCCAGAATCTCGGACCCACGCATATGCTTTCCTCCAGTTATGTCCCACTGGCTTCTTTCTCCAAGTGGGTGGAATATCACTAGTGCAGGGAAAAATGGGCTTCGCTTGGCTTTTACCCTAGAGTCTGCTAGTGTTCTTTGCTGGGCTTGGAGGGAGGGAGGAGAGGGGGGGCTCGGTTCGGTCTAGCATGCAGGAAATTCGGTGATTTTTGTTAGAGGGCTTGATGTTTTTTTTCTCTCTCATCCAAATTGATTGTGATGTTATTACTCGGTGGGAAAGATCAAAAGGATGTTCCGAATGATTAACATCTAGAAAGTTGGGGTAAACAAGCCCTGGTATACAGCAGATCCTTTCCAACCATGTGGCCTGATATCATTACTATCAACCACCACCACCACCACCACCACCACCGACCGACCCCCTTTACCTACCTTATCACAACACAACAGTCAACAAAACAGAGAAAAAAAAATCCTGAGCAGAACAAAAAGCCACTAGGGTCAACTAAAATCCACAATTCACACAGGGCTGCGTAAGCAGAGACGTCACTCAGTGGGGTCCGAGATTTGACATGCCGCGCGGTAGAAAATTAGATTCGTTTCTCCCCCTCCCCCCTCTCCCTCTCCTTCTGCATGGCCGGAAGATACTGAGTAGGATAATACGCTTGGGGCTTTGCTTCTTGCCGGACACTAGTCCCGAAAATGCCTAACCTGGGTTTACTAGTGAGAGGAGGATGGTCAGGGCGAGCGTATCTGTGGTTGGTGTATGCCCTGCCTTCGCTCTACCTAGTCTAGACTACGTGGGTGTAAACGAGAGGGGATGGGCTAATATCAGCCCTCACAGGGCCCATGCTGCTTGATGGGAACATCATGTAAGTTTGACACTACTAGAGTAGGTAATGCTATCGAAAACACGAAGAGATGACTTGAATAAGGAATTAAGTCCGTTTCCTGATGTGCGTGGCACACGTAAGCCAACTATAACTCACCTCAATGGAGAAGCCTTTGCGAAGAGAACACAGTCCCTGGACATGTGGTAAGTTGCTATGCACGAAGAGGAAAAAGCATGTTCGGCGCCGAGAACAGCAATGCCGAGGACGACGACGACGACATCAAAGACGACGACGACGACGGAGCTTGTCTCCATTTCAGGGACCACGATTAGACTACTAACGAAACGCTCCTACAGCCGCAGATGATGAGATTGGTATCATATCTAGCGCCAATTTGCGTAATTCTTGTTTCCCTGGGCTTCCCTCCCCCTCAGCATTGCCGCTTTGATTCGCCATGGTGGAGGCCTGCTCTTATCTTGTTTACTTCGTTTCTCTGGGCGAACGGTATGCTGCACAATCCCCCTCGCGAAACCAGCCCCAGCACTCACAATCGACCGCGAATGCCCTTCGGGGCATGTCAGTTTACGTGGACGCCTACGAATGAGTGGGACTCCAATTAGCGGTTCGATAATTAGGGCTGGCGGGGGAAGATTGGATGGAAGGGAACAGGATTATTTCGCGCCGACTACGGAGGTAACTTAGCACTAAAATGGGCGGATTTATGGGGACGCAGGGCGCTCCGTCGGGTCTGTCTGTCGCTTTGCGTGATGGGAGAGAGGAGAAACCGACGGCTTCAACTTGGTATCATCTACCGCATTGTTCATCGATATCTTTCTGCCTGGATGGAAGGACAATCTCGGGACTCCTCGATTCCCCTCCCCCCTCGCTCCTTGTACGATATGGATACTTGTGAGGCTTGCTCAGGAGGAGACACAGGGGAGCCCCAATCTCGAAGCTAAGTTGGTCTCTGTCCGCCCCAGTGGGCTGGTTGATAACGAGGCGTGCTATCTCGGACAGCCGCCCCCCCTCAGCCGGAAAGTAAGTACGTACTGCCCTGCAGGAGGAAAGAGCCTACGTGTGCACTTGTGATGTCTCTCTGCTGTAGGGTCGACTCCTTGGGGGGCGAAGTAAAAGCAACATATGCTTTGCTGACTCGTAACATCCGCCGGCCCCCCCTCCCTTCCTGCAAGCAGCATATTCAGCAATGTATACAGTACATTCGAAGAGGAAAAGGAAGTCACTCAGTCAGCCACCGTAGCCCAACAGCCTCCCCTCCCCCCGTCTCGAGTGCGGAGAAAAAGGGTCTCGTGCGTCTAGGACGGCGCAGCAGCGTATCGAGTCGCACTTGCGGCACGCAAAGTAAACCTGCAGGGAAAATCATGCCTAGTCAGTGCTAGTGGCGTCGAGCACCTCACGACAGGACAATACAGACATCATCCCGCCCTCGAGGATGACGACTTGATTCCGAGATTGGGTAGATGGAAGACGCAAAAGCCCGCGCATGGCGTCGTCAGGGTAAGCAGCCACTGCGCAACAAGCCTTGTAAATCGCTCGCGGTGTTGGATTGTCTCGTCCAGTGCAGTACACGCCCACAGCGGTACATCTCACTTTCCTTTTCTAGATCGGGGGCGAAGGTAAGGTTGATTTAAGGGAGGGGGGCGGGGGGAGGACACTTGGCTCGTTGTCATTGCCGTGGTATGCGTTAGCGGGGGGGCCTCGATTGGAGAGAAGCTTGACTCGGCCATGATCTGGCATGGTTATCGGAAATCCAGGGTCATGCTTGCCCTTTCACTTCGCAGTTGATGCGGTGGCGCACGGTATGGAGGGTGTGGTCTTGCAGGTTGTCTGGCAAGTCATACGCAGGTCAACTGTTTGTAACTGTTTGCTTGCTGGACCGCCCGAGCTATTCATATTCTCGCCATTTCATATCATATCATATCACCTCCCTCAGACTGACTCGTGCTACGCGGAGTCTGAACACCAGGACGCAACTGTACTTAGCTACAAAGAACCCCTGCGATGTCTCTGGTGCAGCCACTGAGTTTACACTGATGACTGTTTCTTTTTGAAGTCAGATACAAGAAGCACACATGGGTATGTCTAAACGGCCGTTACCACTCGATCGCGTCAGTCTTTGGATCGTCTTCAGTTTTGATAATCTCTCAACTGACACATCTCATCACTCAGAACGCATTCATCCTCACAATAATACGCCATGCTTCCCGAAATACCAGTTCTGTGAGGCCATTGCGCACCACACCCTAGACATGCATCGCTAGCTCAGCCATGCGGACTTAGTGCAAGCAAAGTCTCACTTGCTATCAGGCTAGGCTATTTGCAACCCTGGCATGGTTGATTCTGTTCTACCTTCCTACCCCAATCCGGCGATCACGACTTGCATGGGTCGTGGATCTCGCGACGCGTGGGAAGCCATGGAATCCAGCGCGGGGGGAAATTGGCGGGGTTGGGGTCGACCACTGTGGGGTAAGCGCGATCCCCATCATACTTTTGCATCTGGAAGTGTTGAGGCCGATCGTGAAAATGGCGGGAAGACTGTCTGATAGAATGATAGAAGGACGCATGCGGGTTCTATCGACAGGAGCGAAACCCGCAAGCATCGCATTCCATTCCTCGAAGCATCGGACCCGGGCCGAGATGAGTCCATGACAGATTGTCAGCATCGGTCCACTATCGCCATCAGCATGGATGGAGATCCGATCGACTCGGCTTTTTTACCAACCACCGCTGTTATCGCAGATGAACACATACCGAGGCGCGTCGTGGGCAACCGGGAGGCTGCGTTATACCAACTTGCCCTGACCAGGAATGTGGCGGGTGCGATCTAGCCCTTATCGACACACATTCCAGGAGAGGGCAGACTGCTGGCAAAGCCCTTATCACAATCGTGGCGAGTGGCGAGGATTCTTGGAAGCTGTTCTGGCATGTTGATCGCCGGCCGCTTGGAATGTGAGATCGCGATCCGCGCGTCCGCCGACTCGAGGAGTGATGGTCCACGACCCGAGCCTCGCATGCCGAGTCTCAGATCAATCTATGAAACGAGGAAGAAATTCCGAGGCCCTTGTCGGGTTTCAAATCGGTCTACGTGAGGGTAGGGGTCTCTGTACTCGGTTTGGAAGGCATCTGGATCTATAGGAGATCCTGGCGGGAGGTGTAGATACCAGCCTCTTCTCCGTTTCAAATCCGTCGGTGAGATTCCGAATAACTCGGCCCATCGCGCGCGAAATCACGACCGGCCACCCGATCGATGGTCAGGAATGTGTCCGAAAGTGCAATTTGAGCCAACCGAGTGGCATTTCCCCGCGATGCTTCCCCAGCCGTCAACATTCCAGGGGGCGGCAGACTTCTTCGTCCAGGGCTCTTCATGGCGATCCCAAAAACTATATCTACCACGACACCGTCACTCCTTCTCCATCATCATCATCATCATCATCATCATCCTCATTATCATCAGCTTCAGCTTCATCATCACAGAGTCTAATCTCTCAAGCCTCTCGTCTCATTGATCAGCTTCATTCCTAGCTCGTTCCAAGCAACATCATCTCACCCAATTCCCCAATCAATCAATCACAATGGCCATCCTCGCAAAGACATCTTCCCTGGCTTGCTTCCTCATCGCCTGCCTCTTCTTCTCCTCCGTCATCCAGGCACTTCCTGTCCCCGGCTCCAACACTCCATCCGGAGTCTCCCCCATGGCCTTGGCCGCCCGTTCACCGGTACGCTCTCCCGTCCCAAATCCCACAACCCCCTCACTAACATATCCATCCCAATAGCGCGAGATCCCCAACAGCGACGAAGAAAAGGGCCTACTGAACGGCCTTCTCGAAGCCATCGGTCTCCCCAGCCTCTCCAAGCTCAGTCACTGGAAAGCCACCACGGAGCCTCAATCCTCCCACACCGATGACTCGGACAAAGACTCCGATTCCAATAACAACGACGACGACGACGACGCCACAAACACCCCAGCCGAAACAGACTCCGACTCCGACTCCGACTCCGACCCCCACGCGCACGCCCACTCCTTCATCCCGGATTACTACAAGAACTTCAAGGACAACTGGACCCCGGCCATCGACGATGGCAACAGCCTGACCCCAACCGTGGACTCCATCGGCGATGACACTGAGAACGACGAAGACCTGGACAACATCAACAACGGCCTGCTGCTCTCCCCACCGGCGTCCACGCCCTCCAACAACAATAACAACAAGAACAACAACAACAACAAGAACGAGGACCTCCCCAAGCCCACCGAGGACCCCCAGGGGTTCATCAGCTCGCTCAAGCAGCGGCTCGAGGATGTGCTGAAGGCCGCGTTCGATAGTCGGGATGAGTTGACTCTCTAGTCGGTTCCATCTTTCGCCTATGCCTTTTTTTCGAACTTTGGGTTCTGCGGACGGAGTTTTACTTGATTTTGATATGGTTTCGTACCGGTGTTCTGGGATATGGAGTCCGGGGGGTATCTGGTCTGGACTGGCGCTTGAGTTTTCCTTTTCCTTTTGCAAGGGTTTCACGGTTACGGGAGTCTTGGGATTTCTTTCGGGATGGATTCGGGAGCAACAAAATAGCGATGGGGGTTCTGCTTCAACTTTGGGAATTGGATGGATGGATGGATGGATAGTCAGGGCAAGAGGATGGGCGGGCGCGGTGACATGTAAAATAGAACAATCGCATAGAGATATTCAGATATGATATTCAGCCAGCGTCATAGATAATGAGAGCAATCTACCTTTTCAATTCTGCATTCACAGTCCGACACACAAAATTTGTGCTCTGTGCTTCTTCTTCTCTCTACTTGTTCTGGATGTCTGCGAGCCGTACTAAACAGCACTTCACAAAACACCATGGACAACAAGGCAGCAGCTGCCGCAATAACATCTGACATCTAGTTAGTTAGTGTCTTGTAATTCAATCCCGCCAATATCGCCATCCATTGTAAGAACCCCCCCCCCCCCTGGTTTACAAACAAACCCCAACGGAATACACGGTACATCCATTCAATCAACCAACGAAAACACACGCTATATACACAAACCTCCCCCCCCCTCCAAAAAAAAAGCCCGGAACTGGTTTGTTCTCTTGCCCAACACCACCACCACCACCACCACCAACAAAAACCATGCTAACTCGAATCCTCATCCTCATCAATCAATACAGACCGACGCAATCTACCCAACCCCAACCCAGCCCCAAGTTGCCAAAGAACCAACCGACTACCTACCTGCTCGTGTACTACAAAAGTTACAAGTTACCCAGTCCCTTGGAAGAAAGAGATGAGATGTACTCGACTCGGGCGATGATCACTCCAAAGGCTATCAATGATAAGAAAGAAAAAAACCAATCCCCATCCCCTACTGCCTTTATACTGCACGACAATCAGCTCCTCCCAAAAAAAAAAAAAAAGAAAGAAAGAAAAGAAAAAAAGGCCACAACCAAAAAAACGTCAGCGACAGGATTTGAACCTGTGCGGGCGAACCCAATAGATTTCTAGTCTATCGCCTTAACCACTCGGCCACACTGACTATTGATGCTGAGTGGGGGGAGATTTTGCCATTATACGGCAGTGACGGTGGTAGGATCCACTTTGGGCGGGACGGACGGTTGGAATTAGGGTTCGTTTGGCTGGACGGTTTAGTTACGTATCGATAATGGATGGCTGGTCGAACGCTGGGGCAATCTGGTCTGTCATTGTGTTCGAGAATTACTCCATATGATTACCAGGAACTGGCTCAGTCAATATCGACTGGCAGATCTACAGTAGGCGCATACTTCGTGGTGGAGATGGAGTTGAAGAATTAACGGGGCATTATTCCATTCCCGGCACGCACCCATGCCCAACATGATTCTCTCCAGAACAAACCAGAAAGCAAAACAGCTCGTCCACATCAGAACACAGACAAGCTATGTGGCATATAGAGAGTACTAGACATATACATACACACACACAGGGATAGATAGAGAGGAAGACACAACAGAACTGGGAATCAGAGATCATGCTGATGGGCGCATGAACGGTAAATATGATGGTGGGACGGAGTATAGTCAGCGACACACACACACACAGAGAGAGAGAGAGATAGAGAGAGAGGTATCGTAGAATCAACGAGTTTCGATCAATGATTGGCGCTAGATGGATGGGTCTAGTTATTAGACATAATATAGAGAGATGGGAACAACAAGTGCGGAATGAGAGTGAAAAGAGTCGACGTGAAAAAGAGATAGAAAGACGAGCGCAGCTAGCTGTACAGACCATCTATGGCGGATAGATGGGTGCGGTCATGGGAAGGAAACTTTTTTACACGGAAGGTCCCGAAAGGGACCGGTGATGTAAAGTGGATGGTGGATAGTGAGGGCGGAAGAGAGAGGATTGGAGCTCGGAGAGGCAAAGGTGGATTGATGGACAAGAGATAGAGGATATGTCAAGGCATTCTCATTTGTCGCCGTGAAGATTCAACCAGCTCATATCTGAATTGACATTGGCTTTCTGGCCGCTGCCGCTGTGCCCGGGCTCCTCGTGTTCCGGCATCGGCTCCAGGCTATCGGGGATGAGGATGCTGGATCCACGGTGGTTGTAAGCGCTGGATGGATCGAGACGGGAATCGCCGTCAGAGGGCATGGCCATGGAGGGTGCCATGGAAGGCGCACGAGTGCTGGGATTATAGTAGCTGCGACTGTAGGTGCTGCTGGGCGGGCGGCCCATCCAGCTGCGTGTTTGCCAGTGCGGATCGTTCTCCAAATCGTCGCCAATGGAGGAGGCGGTCGAGATGCGGGCGGACTGACTCTCGGGGATGATCATCTGTCGACCCTCGGAGGAAATGATCGACGACGCATGTTCGGTGGTCGGACTGCCGCTGATCACCTGACCGCCGAGTGGCTTGGGTTCATCCAAGAACCCGAAGTTGAGGGGCGTCAGCTTGATTGGCCATGCGGTGCTGCTGGAGTCAGTACGATTGCTCCTCAGCCCCGGAGCAGGAGGCTGAAGAGTTTGTGGCTGCATTCCGGCCAGGTCCGTCGCACTATTATCTTGAAAGTACCGACTCCACCCTTCATTCGTTAACCGATCGCCGGGGTTGCCCCCGGGGTGTAATTCTTTGACGGACAGCTCTTTGTCAAGGGCAGCACTAGAGTACGCACTCGGCGAGTATGTACTAGGAGAGGCGTCGGGGGACTGCACAGTCACTAGCGGACTCGGCTTCAACGGACTTGTGTTTTGCGCGTAGGGGGGGCGCGCTCCAGCGGATCGCGGTGTCTTCTCATCGCCCATTGATCCCGAGAAAATCGCTAGGGAGTCGACGGAGGCGGCAGCCAAGGGGGCGGGACTTTTTGCCATGGGGTACGCTGATTGTGCTAGGGGCTCCACCCCCCGATCCTGGAAGCTGAGTCGATCTTTGTCGCCACCCTGGGCTAGTTTGATGCTTTGTTTCTTGCGTTTGATCCAGAGAAGAATGAGGATCAGGATAACGCCTACACCCACAATCGCCCCAAGTGTAGCACCCACAATGGTTCCAATGTCGCTGCTCGATGAGCCTCCGACGGCAGCAGCGCTGGACGACGTGCTCGCGGAGGAGCTGGCTGAGGAGCTGCTGGTCGATGCAGTGGTGGATGTCGTGTGCGTCAACGATCCGAGGATTTGCTGCTCCGACTCATTCCCATAGAACAGATGTGTGGTGTTCACCCAGCTGTTGGCGGTCTGGTTGAAGATGGCAAGCGAACTTGTGCCGCTTCCACTGGAGATGACAACTAGTCCATCCTCACCCTGCGCTAGGGAATAGTTTTGTCTCGTGGTTGAGGAGGCCAGTTTGCTGGAATACGTTGGGTAATCGCTCGAGGAATCCTCTCTCTTCTGGCTACTCGACGAAGAATTGGTCGTCAAGGCGGTTGCGGGGTTGGCAGGCGTACCGCCTGGCTTGACTAGCTCTACGCTAGAGACTGTGTTTGGCGATACACTCATATCGAAAGCCTCAAGAACCTTGGTACCATTTGTTCCTTCGAAAAGGGCGGCTTGGACATCGCTGGAAAGTGAATCGGCCAGGGTAATATTAGAATCAAACCAGCCACGGGTCGGGTTGAATAGATGGACTCCCTTCGGGGTGGTCGTGCCGCCTACCAGGACCGCTTCGCTATCGCTCCAGCGCAACAACACAGGATGGTAGGCTGGAGATGCATTCGAGGCTGAGAAGGCGTCTAATACATATGGGGACGTGGTGTACGCGGCAAAGGTATCTGACGAGGCGACGGATTGATCCGAGGTGTGGCCGCCGTAGACCAGAATGCTGGAAGAATTAGAAAGATAGACCGCCTGGTGTCGAGTTCGATTGGCCAGGTTCTCTTGGGGGATAGCCGTCCAGTTTTTGTCTTGGAAGGAGTAACGCTGTAGGCCGGAAAGGTTGGACTGAGAACCGGAACCGCCGACCACGTAGAGCGCATGCTGGTCTTCGTCTCCATCGATACCACCCGTCACACATGCCGCATCGGAGACCGGCTCTCCCATGGTCAGGTTGGTCCATGTCGCATTAAGTTCGAGAGGAATCGACACAAAGCCATTGGCGGAGTAAGCGTAAAGAGTGTTATCATAGATGACGGAGCAATGGCCCTCCAAGTCCACAGGGGGCTTCGGAGCCAGCATAGCGTGCAAACGAGCGAAAGGCGAGAAGGGAAGGAGTGTTCTTCGATGATACCAGCCGAAGAAGCTACGGGAATGGCCAGCCGTCCTAGGTCAGCACGCGGGCGTAGGGACGAGGACGGAGATTGATCTTGGGGGTGGAAAGGACTGCCGGAGCACTATCGCATGGTCGAGGAGAATCGTGGATGGTCGTCTCGGACGAAGTGAACAGGGGGGGGACAAGGCGCAAACGGTAGCGACAGCTATGGTGCGTCGAGGGTGGGTGAGTGACGTTTGTCGAGAGAAGGATACGCGCGCAGACGGGACTGGGGAAATTGAGGGTATGGCGAGAAGGCGGGAAGGCACAAACGAATGGCGACCTAGTTGCGCGAGTGTTAATTGAGCGAGGGGCGATGTCAATTTTCAGGGGCGAAAAGGATAGCCGTGGTGCACGATATCAAATCGGCAGTAGAAGGAAGGTGAAGGGAACGAAAGCGACGAGGGGTCGAGGAGGGAAGAATGCGATACGAACGACGAAAGAACGAGAGGGAAGAGGGCAGGAAGCCAGAAGGAGGAGGAGCAAAGGACGGAGGGGAGGGGAGGGGAGGGGAGGGAAAGGAACAGCCAAGATCAGGAGAGGGAGAGAAGGGGAGAGAGTGAGAGTGTAAGGTAGTAAAGTTAGTGGTAGTGGTAGAGGTAGTGGTAGTAGTGTCTGGGCGAACAGTGGAGGATGAAACGCCGGCGGGCAAGCTTAGACCAATACTAGCCCGCGTGTAGAGCAACTTACAGTGGAGCTGGAGCATTCAGAGTTTGGATTTCGAGGTCGCGGTCGGAGAATCCAACGATTGTGATATCGATAGATCAGAATAAAAGAAGTGAGCGCCAGCACGAGTGCCCAGCACGTTGTGGTCGGGGTGGTCCGCGTGTAGGAGGGAGTGACGAGAACGAGGAGTAAACAGTCCCTGTCAGGGCGGAGAGAGCAGCCTAGTGGACTGATAGCCCAAGGAGGAAAGGAAGGAGAGAGAGAGAGGGCCAAAAGGAAGAGAGGAAGAATGAAACCGAATTACTACTAGCCCATGACTAACTTATGTCCTGGAGTATGTGCCTGACGAGATGAAGACTTGTTTGTTGATTGATTGATTGATTGATGGAGTGATTCAGTTGGAGGAAGGAGGTTGGGATCAAAAAGGAGGGGGAAAGACCCTTTCCACGGTTCCCTTTCCTGCTTCTCCTCTCCTTTGCTTCCTGCATAAGAACTGCTGCAAGGACACCGATCTGATTAACAATTGCTACAGGAACTCTACAGACGCTTTTACCGGGTGGATGGCCCCCAAGATACCGACAGTACGACAGTATTTCAGGGGAGTTGGACGGTTGGACGGTTGGACGGTTGGACGGTGTTTCGCCCAGTGGTGAGTGAGCCGGACGATCGCATTGGCCCCAAAGATGAGGAGCACAGCTACAACACTTAACTCTCAATGGATCAATCAACCCAAGGGTAGGAAGATAGCTAAATAGCTATAACCTATGTCTTGAGTCCTGAGTCCTGAGTCCTGAGTCTTGAGTCAGACAGATGAACATCAGTGGTACTGCGTAACCTCAGGTGATGTTTTTCTCTTTTCTTTCTTTTCTGTAAAGAAAGTGGGGGCAGGGCAGGCTAGTCAGGAACCGGTGCTGCACGAACAGGGATGACGCAGATTAATCTCCATCCCTATTGATTATTTCTTTATTGATTGTCTCTGATTATTCTATTAACTTATTCCATCTTACTCACTCTTTCTGTCGCTTTCACATCCAATATCCATAGACAATCAGCCACCAACTACACCAACAGACGCACTCACCTGAATCATGTCATCTCACCTCAATCACAAAAAACCCATATCATCAAGTCTGACCGGGCCAGAGCCTCGGCTTATCCATCCATCTATTTATAGATGACTCTCGAACACCACCAGCAGCAGGACCAGCAAGCAGCAGCAAGCAGCAACACCCCATCCAGAGACTCGGTCTCCCGACCGTTTCAACCCAGACGGGACCCACTCACTCACTGCCGCCCGCAGGGTGCTTGCTTGCTTGCTCTGTTTTTTTTTTTTTTTTTTTTTTTTT